>NC_034189.2:7443770-7571270 GCF_002021735.2 Oncorhynchus kisutch | reverse complement strand
TGTGTGTGCCTGTGTGTGTGTGTGCCTGTGTGTGTGTGTGTGTGCGACTAGAAGGGCTAATTCATTTGTGTGTGTGCCTGTGTGTGTGTGTGCCTGTGTGTGTGTGTGTGTGTGTGCCTGTGAAGACTGCACGGTCTAATCTTCAGAGAGTAGATTAATAGGGGTTATTAGCCATGCAGAACACTAAACGATACATTTAGAGATTCTAGAGTTCTGGGAATGCTTTCTGATTGGATAGACAGGGTTAGGATTCTGATTGGATAGACATGGTTAGGATTCTGATTGGATAGACAGGGTTAGGATTCTGATTGGAATTGACAGGGTTCGGTTTCTGATTGGACAGACAGGATTAGGAGGGGGAAGGAGAGAGGGATGGAAGGAGAGAGGGATGGAAGGAGTAGAGGGATAGAAGGAGTAGAGGGATGGAAGGAGTAAAGGGATGGAAGGAGTAGAGGGATGAAGGAGAGAGGGATGGAAGGAGTAGAGGGATAGAAGGAGTAGAGGGATAGAATGGTAGAGGATGAAGAGAGAGTGATGAAGGAGTAGAGGGATAGAAGGAGTAGAGGGATAGAAGGAGTAGAGGGATAGAAGGAGTAGAGGGATAGAAGGAGTAGAGGGTGGAAGGATAGAGGGATGGAAGGAGAGAGGGGATGGAAGGAGTAGAGGATGAAGGAGTAGAGGTGAATGGAGAGTAGGGATAGAAGATAGAGGGATGAAGGAGAGAGGATGGAAGGAGAGGATGGAAGAGTAGAGGGATAGAAGGAGTAGAGGGATGTGAAGGAGTAGAGGGAGAAGGAGTAAGGGATGAAGGAGAGAGGGAGGAAGGAGAAGGTAGAAGGATAGAAGGAGTAGCAGGGATGAAGGAGTAGAGGGATAGAAGGAGTAGAGGGATGGAAGGAGAGAGGATGCGAAGGAAGAGGGATGAAGGAGTAGTAGGGATAAGGAAGGACAGAAGAGAGGGGGATGGAAGGAAGAGGGATGGAAGGAGTAGGAGATGAGAGAGGAAGTAGAGGGATGGAAGGAGAGAGGGATGGAATGGAAGAGAGGGAAGAGGGGATGGAAAGGAGTAGAGGGATGGAAGGATTAGGAGGAGGGATGGAAGGAGTAGTGGTATGGGAAGGAGAGAGGGATGGAAGGAAGTTAGGAGGGATGGAAGTGAGTAGAAGCGATGGAAGGAGAGGAGTGGATGGAAGGAGTAGTGAGGGATGGGAAGAAGTGAGGGGAGGGAAGGAGTAGAGGGATGGAAGGAGAGAGGGATGGAAGGAGTAGAGGGATGGAAGGAGAGAGGGATGGAAGGAGAGGGATGGATGGAAGGAGAGAGGGATGGAAGGAGAGAGGGATGGAAGGAGTAGGAGGGATGGAAGGAGAGAGGGATGGTAGGAGTAGAGGGATGGAAGGAGAGAGGGATGGAAGGAGTAGAGGGATGGAAGGAAGAGGGATGGAAGGAGAGAGGGATGGAAGGAGAGAGGGATGGGACAGAGAGAGTCCATCACAACTTCCCCCTCTATATATTCCTCTATCTTCCCCCTCTATATTCCTCTAAAACAACTTCCCCCTCTATATTCCTCTAAAACAACTTCCCCTCTTCCTCTAAAACAACTTCCCCCTCTTCCTCTAAAACAACTTCCCCCCTCTATATTCCTCTAAAACAACTTCATCCTCTATATTCCTCTAAAACGACTTCCCCCTCTATATTCCTCTAAAACAACTTCATCTCGATATTCTCTAAAACGACTTCCCCCTCTATATTCCTCCAACTTCCCCCTCTATATCCCTCCATCTTCCCCTCTATATCCCTCCATCTTCCCCCTCTATATTCCTCTAAAACAACTTCATCCTCTATATTCCTCTAAAACAACTTCCCCCTCTATATTCCTCCATCTTCCCCCTCTATATTCCTCTAAAACAACTTCCCCCTCTATATCCCTCCATCTTCCCCCTCTATATCCCTCTATCTTCCCCCTCTATAATCCTCTAAAACAACTTCCCCCTCTATATTCATCTAAAACGACTTCCCCCTATATATTCCTCCATCTTCCCCTCTATATTCCTCTATCTTCCCCCTCTATATTCCTCTAAAACAACTTCCCCCCTCTATATTCCTCTATCTTCCCCTCTATATCCCTCTAAAACAACTTCCCCCCTCTATATTCCTCTATCTTCCCCCTCTATATCCCTCTAAAACAACTTCCCCCTCTATATACCTCTATCTTCCCCTCTATATCCCTCTAAAACAACTTCCCCCTCTATATTCCTCTATCTTCCCCCTCTATATCCCTCTAAAACAACTTCCCCTCTATATTCCTCTATCTTCCCCCTCTATATCCTCTAAAACAACTTCCCCCTCTATATACCTCTATCTTCCCCCTCTATATTCCTCTAAAACAACTTCCCCCTCTATTTTTTTTATTTATTTATTTATTTTACCTTATTTAACCAGGTAGGCAAGTTGAGAACAAGTTCTCATTTACAATTGCGACCTGGCCAAGATAAAGCAAAGCAGTTCGACAGATAAAACGACACAGAGTTACACATGGAGTAAAAACAAACATACAGTCAATAATGCAGTATAAACAAGTCTATATACAATGTGAGCAAATGAGGTGAGAAGGGAGGTAAAGGCAAAATAGGCCATGATGGCAAAGTAAATACAATATAGCAAGTAAAATACTGGAATGGTAGTTTTATAGTTTTCTATATTCCTCTAAAACAACTTCCCCCTCTATATTCCTCTATCTTCCCCCTCTAAAACAACTTCCCCCTCTATATCCCTCTATCTTCCCCCTCTATATTCCTCTAAAACAACTTCCCCCCTCTATATCCCTCTATCTTCCCCCTCTAAAACAACTTCCCCCTCTATATCCCTCTATCTTCCCCCTCTAAAACAACTTCCCCCTCTATATCCCTCTATCTTCCCCCTCTATATTCCTCTAAAACAACTTCCCCCTCTATATCCCTCTATCTTCCCCCTCTATATTCCTCTATCTTCCCCCTCTATATGCCTCTATCTTCCCCCTCTATATCCCTCTATCTTCCCCCTCTATATCCCTCTATCTTCCCCCTCTATATCCCTCTATCTTCCCCCTCTATATTCCTCTATCTTCCCCCTCTAAAACAACTCCCCCTCTATAATCCCTCTATCTTCTTCCCCCTCTAAAACAACTTCCCCCTCTATATCCCTCTATCTTCCCCCTCTATATCCCTCTATCTTCCCCCTCTAAAACAAACTTCCCCCTCTATATCCCTCTATCTTCCCCCTCTAAAACAACTTCCCCCTCTATATCCCTCTATCTTCCCCCTCTAAAACAACTTCCCCCTCTATATCCCTCTATCTTCCCCCTCTATATTCCTCTAAAACAACTTCCCCCTCTATATCCCTCTATCTTCCCCCTCTATATTCCTCTAAAACAACTTCCCCCTCTATATCCCTCTATCTTCCCCCTCTAAAACAAACTTCCCCCTCTATATCCCTCTATCTTCCCCCTCTATATCCCTCTATCTTCCCCCTCTAAAACAACTTCCCCCTCTATATCCCTCTATCTTCCCCCTCTAAAACAACTTCCCCCTCTATATCCCTCTATCTTCCCCCTCTAAAACAACTTCCCCCCTCTATATCCCTCTATCTTCCCCCTCTATATCCCTCTATCTTCCCCCTCTAAAACAACTTCCCCCTCTATATCCCTCTATCTTCCCCCTCTAAAACAACTTCCCCCTCTATATCCCTCTATCTTCCCCTCTAAAACAACTTCCCCCTCTATATTCCTCTATCTTCCCCCTCTATATTCCTCTAAAACAACTTACCCCTCTATATCCCTCTATCTTCCCCCTCTATATTGCTCTAAAACAACTTCCCCCTCTATATTCCTCTAAAACAACTTCCCCTCTATATATTCCTCTAAAACAATAATCTCTTTCTCTCTCTCCATCTCTCTTTGTCTCTCCCTCCATCTCTCTTTGTCTATCTCTCCATCTCTCTTTGTCTCTCCCTCCACCTCTCTTTGTCTTTCTATCCACTTCTCTCTGTCTTTCTCTCCATTTCTTGCTTTTTTCACTCCCTCCATCTCTCTCTTTCTCTCCCTCCATCTCTCTCTCTTTCTCTCCCTCCATCTCTCGCTTTCTCTCCCTCCATCTCTCCCTCCATCTCTCCCTCCATCTCTCTCTTTCTCTCCCTCCATCTCTCTCTTTCTCTCCCTCCATCTCTCCCTCCATCTCTCTCTTTCTCTCCCTCCATCTCTCCCTCCATCTCTCTCTTCTCTCCCTCCATCTCTCTCTTTGTCTCCCTCCATCTCTCTCTTTGTCTCCCTCCATCTCTCTCTTTGTCTCCCTCCATCTCTCCCTCCATCTCTCTCTTTCTCTCCCTCCATCTCTCCCTCCATCTCTCTCTCCATCTCTCTCTTTCTCTCCCTCCATCTCTCCCTCCATCTCGCTTTCTCTCCCTCCATCTCTCCCTCCATCTCTCTCTTTGTCTCCCTCCATCTCTCCCTCCATCTTTCTCTTTCTCTCCCTCCATCTCTCTCTTTCTCTCCCCTCCATCTCTCCCTCCATCTCTCCCTCCATCTTTCTCTTTCTCTCCCTCCATCTCTCTCTTTCTCTCCCCCCATCTCTCCCTCCATCTCTCCCTCCATCTCGCTTCTCTCTCTCCTCCATCTCTCCCTCCATCTCTCTCTTTCTCTCCCTCCATCTCTCCCTCCATCTCTCCCTCCATCTCTCTCTTTGTCTCCCTCCATCTCTCTCTTTGTCTCCCTCCATCTCTCTCTTTGTCTCCCTCCATCTCCTCTTTCTCTCCCTCCATCTCTCTCTCTCTCCCTCCATCTCTCCCTCCATCTCTCTCTCCATCTCTCTCTTTCTCTACCTCCATCTCTCCCTCCATCTCTCCCTCCATCTCTCTCTTTCTCTCCCTCCATCTCTCCCTCCATCTCTCTCTCCATCTCTCTCTTTCTCTCCCTCCATCTCTCTCTTTCTCTCCCTCCATCTCTCCCTCCATCTCTCTCTTTCTCTCCCTCCATCTCTCCCTCCATCTCTCTCGTTGTCTCCCTCCATCTCTCTCTTTGTCTCCCTCCATCTCTCCCTCCATCTCTCTCTTTCTCTCCCTCCATCTCTCCCTCCATCTCTCTCTCCATCTCTCTTTCTCTCCCTCCATCTCTCTCTCCATCTCTCTTTCTCTCCCTCCATCTCTCCCTCCATCTCTCTCTTTCTCTCCCTCCATCTCTCCCTCCATCTCTCTCTCCATCTCTCTTTCTCTCCCTCCATCTCTCCCTCCATCTCTCTCTTCTCTCCCTCCATCTCTCCCTCCATCTTTCTCTTTCTCTCCCTCCATCTCTCTCTTTCTCTCCCTCCATCTCTCCCTCCATCTCTCTCTTTCTCTCCCTCCATCTCTCCCTCCATCTCTCTCTTTCTCTCCCTCCATCTCTCTCTCCCTCCATCTCTCTCTTTCTCTCCCTTCATCTCTCTCTTTCTCTCCCTCCATCTCTCTCTCCCTCCATCTCTCTCTTTCTCTCCCTTCATCTCTCTCTTTCTCTCCCTCATCTCTCTCTTTCTCTCCCTCCATCTCTCTCTCCCTCCATCTCTCTCTTTCTCTCCCTTCATCTCTCTCTTTCTCTCCCTCCATCTCTCTCTTTCTCTCCCTCCATCTCTCGCTCCATCTCTCTCTTTCTCTCCCTCCATCTCTCCCTCCATCTTTCTCTTTCTCTCCCTCCATCTCTCTCTTTCTCTCCCTCCATCTCTCTCTTTCTCTCCCTCCATCTCTCCCTCCATCTCTCTCTTTCTCTCCCTCCATCTCTCTCTCCCTCCATCTCTCTCTTTCTCTCCCTTCATCTCTCTCTTCTCTCCCTCATCTCTCTCTTTCTCTCCCTCCCTCCATCTCTCTCTCCTCCATCTCTCTCTTTCTCTCCCTTCATCTCTCTCTTTCTCTCCCTCCATCTCTCTCTTTCTCTCCCTCCATCTCTCCCTCCATCTCCCTCCATCTCTCCCTCCATCTCTCCCTCCATCTCTCCCTCCATCTCTCTCTTTCTCTCCCTCCATCTCTCTCTTTCTCTCCCTCCATCTCTCTCTTTCTCTCCCTCCATCTCTCCCTCCATCTTTCTCTTTCTCTCCCTCCATCTCTCTCTTTCTCTCCCTCCATCTCTCCCTCCATCTCTCTCTTTCTCTCCCTTCATCTCTCTCTTTCTCTCCCTCCATCTCTCTCTCCCTCCATCTCTCTCTCCATCTCTCTCTTTCTCTCCCTTCATCTCCCTCCATCTCTCTCTTTCTCTCCCTCCATCTCTCTCTTTCTCTCCCTCCATCTCTCCCTCCATCTCTCTCTTTCTCTCCCTCCATCTCTCTCTCCCTCCATCTCTCTCTTTCTCTCCCTTCATCTCTCTCTTTCTCTCCCTCATCTCTCTCTTTCTCTCCCTCCATCTCTCTCTCCTCCATCTCTCTCTTTCTCTCCCTCTTTCTCTCCCTCCATCTCTCCCTCCATCTCTCTCTTTGTCTCCATTTACACACTTTGAACAGTTTCTCTCATTCTCTTCTTTTCCGCTTTAGCTCCTTCCTTCCTTCCTTCCTTCCTTCCTTCCTTCCTTCCTTCCTTCCTTCCTTCCTTCCTTCCTTCCTTCCTTCCTTCCTTCCTATATACTGACTGTCTTATGGTTCCTATATACTAACTGTCTTATGGTTCCTATAATAGGAACCAGGGAATAGTGTGCCAGCCCTGGTCTAAAGTAGTGCACTATATAGAGAATAGAGTGCCAGTCCTGGTCTAAAGTAGTGCACTATGTAGGGAATAGTGTGCCAGCCCTGGTCTAAAGTAGTGCACTATATAGAGAATAGAGTGCCAGTCCTGGTCTAAAGTAGTGCACTACGTAGGGAATAGTGTGCCAGGCCTGGTCTAAAGTAGTGCACTATATAGGGAATAGAGTGCCATTTTGGATGCATCCGTAGACCTTTGTAGAGATGTCATAGAAATAGACATGTCAGATGCTAAAGCTGTTGATAGCGTTTTAGAAATAGACATGTCAGAAGCTGTCACAATGATGTTAGATTGAAAACTCCATTCTGTCAGCTTACCGTTTTGCTCCAAAAGACTCTACCTCTCTCTCTCTCGCTCTCTCATGCAGACACACGCAGGCGTGTTGACACATGCAGACAGACAGACAGACAGACAGAGACTCCAAAGATTTCAGTATCTCCCCACAATTCTCTTCACAGAGCGCTGCACAAATCTTTATCCTTGAATGATATAATTTCATAGTGAGAATCGCGGAATATCTTGTTATTTTAATCCTCTATTTGACAGCTTCCACTTTGACACATTGAATTAACAAAGCACTGAATCACTTTAGCTTGGTGTCCATACTATGTAGTGAGAAAGGCAGGGAGGTAGAGAGAGAGAGAGATAGAAACATGGAGTTAGCCTCCCGAGCGATGCAGTGGTCTAAGGCATTGCATCACACTGCTAGTTGTGCCACTAGGGATTCTTGGTTCGAGTCCAAGCTCTGTCGCAGCCGGGAGACACATGGGGCGGTGCACAATTGGCCCAGCGTCGTCCGGGTTAGGGGAGGGTTTGGCCGGCAGGGATGTCCTTGTCCCATCGCGCACTTGCGGCTCCTGTGGTGGGCCGGGAGCAGTGCACGCTGACACGGTCGCCAGGTGTACGGTGTTTTCTCCGACACATTGGTGCGGCTGGCTTCCTGGTTGGATGTGCGTTGTGTCAAGCAGTGCGGCTTGGTTGGGTTGTGTTTCGGATGGAAGCAGGACTCTCGACCTTCGCCTCTCCCGAGCCCGTACGGGAGTTGCAGCGATGAGACAAGACTGTAAATACCAATTAGATACCACAAAAAATGGGTGAATAATTAAATACAAAATAAATATGGGGATAGGTAATAAATAGATCATGCAGTAGAGAGATAGATGGAAGGAAAGCGAGAGACATATATGATGGAGAGATTGTAGGACGAGGGAGGGAGGGAGGGATATGTTCTGTAACAGGAAAGAGAGAGATTGTAGGATGAGGGAGGGAGGGATATGTTCTGTAACAGGAAAGAGAAAGAGATATATATGAGGGAGAGAATGTAGGATGAGGGAGGGAGGGATATGTTCTGTAACAGGAAAGAGAAAGAGATATATATGAGGGAGAGAATGTAGGATGAGGGAGGGAGGGATATGTTCTGAAACAGGAAAGAGAGAGAGATAATGCGACACAGATGAACAGATAAGAGAAATGGATAGAGGGATGGAGAATGCATCAGTGTCCCCAGGTGTTGAAGTGGGCAACGTGTGTGTGTGTGTCTGTTGGAGGGACTAGATACAATTACTCCTCACTCTCTCTCTGTCCCCTTCCTCTCACCCCCTCCCTATCTGTATCTCTCTCATCCTCTCTCTGTCTCTCTCTCTCTCTCTGTTCCTTCCACTCATTCCCTCCATATATGTCTCTCTCCCTCTGAATCTCTCTCCCTTTCTCTCTCCATCTGAATCTCTCTCTCTCTCTCTCTCTCTCTCTCTCAATCTGTCTCTCTCTCTCTCTGTTCCTTCCACTCATTCCCTCCATATATGTCTCTCTCCCTCTGAATCTGTCACTCCCTCTCTCTCTCCCTCTGAATCTCTCTCCCTCTCTCTCTCTCTCTGAATCTGTCACTCTCTCTCTCTCTCTCCCTCTCTCAATCTGTCTCTCTCTCTCTCCCCCTTCCACTCACCCCTCCCCCTCTCTTTGTTTGTTCTTCACTGGTTGACCTTTTCTTGTGGCAACAGGTCACAAATCTTGCTGCTGTGATGTCACACTGTGGTATTTCACCCAGTAGATATGGGAGTTTATCAAAATCGGGTTTATTTTTCGAAAATCTTTGTGGATCTGTGTAATCTGAGTGAAATATGTGTCTCTAACATGGTCATACTGTCACGACCTCTGCCGAAGACGACTCCTCTCCTTGTTTGGGCGGCGTTCGGCGTCACCGGCTCTCTAGCCATCGTCGCTCCATTTTTTATTTATCCATTGGTCTTGTCTTGTTTCCAAACACACCTGGTTTTCATTTATCCATTGGTCTTGTCTTGTTTCCAAACACACCTGGTTTTCATTTATCCATTGGTCTTGTCTTGTTTTCATACACACCTGGTTTTCATTTATCCATTGGTCTTGTCTTGTTTCCAAACACACCTGGTTTTCATTTATCCATTGGTCTTGTCTTGTTTCCAAACACACCTGGTTTTCATTTATCCATTGGTCTTGTCTTGTTTCTAAACACACCTGATTTTCATTTATCCATTGGTCTTGTCTTGTTTTCATACACACCTGGTTTTCATTTATCCATTGGTCTTGTCTTGTTTCCAAACACACCTGGTTTTCATTTATCCATTGGTCTTGTCTTGTTTCCATACACACCTGGTTTTCATTTATCCATTGGTCTTGTCTTGTTTTCATACACACCTGGTTTTCATTTATCCATTGGTCTTGTTTCCAAACACACCTGGTTTTCATTTATCCATTGGTCTTGTCTTGTTTCCATTTATCCATTGGTCTTGGCTTGTTTTCATACACACCTGGTTTTCATTTATCCATTGGTCTTGTCTTGTTTTCATACACACCTGGTTTTCATTTATCCATTGGTCTTGTCTTGTTTCCATACACACCTGGTTTTCATTTATCCATTGGTCATGTCTTGTTTTCATACACACCTGGTTTTCATTTATCCATTGGTCATGTCTTATTTTCATACACACCTGGTTTTCATTTATCCATTGGTCTTGTCTTGTTTCCATACACACCTGGTTTTCATTTATCCATTGGTCATGTCTTATTTCATACACACCTGGTTTTCATTTATCCATTGGTCATGTCTTATTTTCATACACACCTGGTTTTCATTTATCCATTGGTCATGTCTTGTTTTCATACACACCTGGTTTTCATTTATCCATTGGTCTTGTCTTGTTTCCATACACACCTGGTTTTCATTTATCCATTGGTCATGTCTTATTTTCATACACACCTGGTTTTCATTTATCCATTGGTCATGTCTTATTTTCATACACACCTGGTTTTCATTTATCCATTGGTCATGTCTTATTTTCATACACACCTGGTTTTCATTTATCCATTGGTCATGTCTTATTTTCATACACACCTGGTTTTCATTTATCCATTGGTCATGTCTTGTTTTCATACACACCTGGTTTTCATTTATCCATTGGTCATGTCTTGTTTTCATACACACATGGTTTTCATTTATCCATTGGTCATGTCTTGTTTTCATACACACCTGGTTTTCATTTATCCATTGGTCTTGTCTTGTTTCCATACACACCTGGTTTTCATTTATCCATTGGTCATGTCTTGTTTTCATACACACCTGGTTTTCATTTATCCATTGGTCTTGTTTCCAAACACACCTGGTTTTCATTTATCCATTGGTCTTGTCTTGTTTCCATTTATCCATTGGTCTTGGCTTGTTTTCATACACACCTGGTTTTCATTTATCCATTTGTCTTGTCTTGTTTTCATACACACCTGGTTTTCATTTATCCATTGGTCTTGTCTTGTTTCCATACACACCTGGTTTTCATTTATCCATTGGTCATGTCTTGTTTTCATACACACCTGGTTTTCATTTATCCATTGGTCATGTCTTATTTTCATACACACCTGGTTTTCATTTATCCATTGGTCTTGTCTTGTTTCCATACACACCTGGTTTTCATTTATCCATTGGTCATGTCTTATTTTCATACACACCTGGTTTTCATTTATCCATTGGTCATGTCTTATTTTCATACACACCTGGTTTTCATTTATCCATTGGTCATGTCTTGTTTTCATACACACCTGGTTTTCATTTATCCATTGGTCTTGTCTTGTTTCCATACACACCTGGTTTTCATTTATCCATTGGTCATGTCTTATTTTCATACACACCTGGTTTTCATTTATCCATTGGTCATGTCTTATTTTCATACACACCTGGTTTTCATTTATCCATTGGTCATGTCTTATTTTCATACACACCTGCTTTTCATTTATCCATTGGTCATGTCTTATTTTCATACACACCTGGTTTTCATTTATCCATTGGTCATGTCTTGTTTTCATACACACCTGGTTTCATTTATCCATTGGTCATGTCTTGTTTTCATACACACCTGGTTTTCATTTATCCATTGGTCATGTCTTGTTTTCATACACACCTGGTTTTCATTTATCCATTGGTCATGTCTTGTTTTCATACACACCTGGTTTTCATTTATCCATTGGTCATGTCTTGTTTTCATACACACCTGGTTTTCATTTATCCATGGGTCATGTCTTGTTTTCATACACACCTGGTTTTCATTTATCCATTGGTCATGTCTTGTTTTCATACACACCTGGTTTTCATTTATCCATTGGTCTTGTCTTGTTTTCATACACACCTGGTTTTCATTTATCCATTGGTCATGTCTTGTTTTCATACACACCTGGTTTTCATTTATCCATTGGTCATGTCTTGTTTTCATACACACCTGGTTTTCATTTATCCATTGGTCACGTCTTGTTTTCATACACACCTGGTTTTCATTTATCCATTGGTCTTGTCTTGTTTCCATACACA
Organism: Oncorhynchus kisutch; assembly: GCF_002021735.2. NCBI lineage: Eukaryota > Metazoa > Chordata > Actinopteri > Salmoniformes > Salmonidae > Oncorhynchus > Oncorhynchus kisutch. The sequence goes on along the minus strand of NC_034189.2, from coordinate 7,559,715 downwards.
CCTGGTTTTCATTTATCCATTGGTCATGTCTTATTTTCATACACACCTGGTTTTCATTTATCCATTGGTCATGTCTTGTTTTCATACACACCTGGTTTTCATTTATCCATTGGTCTTGTCTTGTTTCCATACACACCTGGTTTTCATTTATCCATTGGTCATGTCTTATTTTCATACACACCTGGTTTTCATTTATCCATTGGTCATGTCTTATTTTCATACACACCTGGTTTTCATTTATCCATTGGTCATGTCTTGTTTTCATACACACCTGGTTTTCATTTATCCATTGGTCATGTCTTGTTTTCATACACACCTGGTTTTCATTTATCCATTGGTCATGTCTTATTTTCATACACACCTGGTTTTCATTTCCACCAATCAATCTACTTGTATTTAACCCTTTGTTACCCATCATGTATTTGTGTGTAATTGTTTATTGTTATGTGGTTTGTTCAGGCGCATTACTTTTGTTATTTTCCGTTTCTGCACGTATATGTTTTATTGTGCTGTATTTCTGAACATAATTTGGTGTTTGTCCCATTTTGTGAAGTCTTGGTTGGTGAGCGGACCCCAGACCCCAGACCCCAGACCCCAGACCTCAGACCCCAGACCCCAGACCTCAGACCCCAGACCCCAGACCTCAGACCCCAGACCCCAGACCCCAGACCTCAGACCCCAGACCCCAGACCCCAGACCTCAGACCCCAGACCCCAGACCCCAGACCTCACAACCATAAAGGGCAATGGGCTCTATGAATGATTCAAGTATTTTTAGCCAAATCCTAATTGGTATGTTGAAATTTATGTTCCTTTTGATGGCATAGAATCTCACTCACTCACTCACTCACTCACTCACTCACTCACTCACTCACTCACTCACTCACTCACTCACTCACTCACTCACTCACTCACTCACTCACACTCTCTCTCTCTCTCTCTCTCTCTCTGTGTTCATTTGTTTTTTGTTTGTGTGTGTGTCTGTGTGTCTGTTTGTGTGTCATCCACTTCACTGAGCTGATATCTCCAATTGGAACATAATAGTATTTATAGCTATTACACGACTGGTTGATTATGAGCGACTTGAAAGCTGTGTTACCATGTGGAAGCATACACAGTGTGTGTGTTTGTAAGCATGTGTGTGTGTGTTTGGAAACATTTGTTTCTGTGTGTGTGTGTGTGTGTTTGGAAGCATGTGTTTATGTGTGTGTGTGTTTGGAAGCATGTGGTTGTGTGTGTGTTAGCGATAGCGGAAATGACGGTAATTAACTAAACAAGTTTATTCTGGGAAAGAGAGAGAAAGATGGAGAAAGAGAGACAGATGGAGGGAGAGAGAGAGAGAGGAGGGGGAATTTATATTTCCAGGAAGACAAAAATGGAGTAAAGTAGAGAGGGGAAAAAGAGAGGGAGAGAGAGAGTAATAAGAGAGAGCAGGGCAAAGATGAATGGTTTTGGCGGTGGACAGAGAGAAAAATAGGGGAGGAAGGCAATAGGGAGGGAGAGTGATGAAGATGAAGAGATTAGGAGACGAGAAGAGCAAGAAATGATAGAGTGATCAAGAGGAGGAAATAGAGGAAGATGAGGAGGGTAGGCGGGATGGAGAATGACAGCAATGGACAGAGAGAAGAAGAGATGGAGTGAGGAGACATTCGGAATTATAGCACATCAACTGTGTGTGTGTGTGTACGTGACTGCCAAGGATAGCAGGAACTGGTTTCAGTGGTGATTTTTATTTTATATCTTGTTGGGGCAAACAAATAAAATAAAGTGGACGCAGCAAAGAGTCCCAACACCTTACCACTACTACACCTGGCTATCAGCAGAGTCCCAACACTAAACCAACACCTTACCACTACTACACCTGGCTATCAGCAGAGTCCCAACACTAACCAACACCTTACCACTACTACACCTGGCTATCAGCAGAGTCCCAACACTAAACCAACACCTTACCACTACTACACCTGGCTATCAGCAGAGTCCCAACACTAAACCAACACCTTACCACTACTACACCTGGCTATCAGCAGAGTCCCAACACTAAACCAACACCTTACCACTACTACACCTGGCTATCAGCAGAGTCCCAACACTAAACCAACACCTTACCACTACTACACCTGGCTATCAGCAGAGTCCCAACACTAAACCAACACCTTACCACTACTACACCTGGCTATCAGCAGAGTCCCAACACTAAACCAACACCTTACCACTACTACACCTGGCTATCAGCAGAGTCCCAACACTAAACCAACACCTTACCACTACTACACCTGGCTATCAGCAGAGTCCCAACACTAACCAACACCTTACCCACTACTACACCTGGCTATCAGCAGAGTCCCAACACTAAACCAACACCTTACCACTACTACACCTGGCTATCACAGAGTCCCAACACTAAACCAACACCTTACCACTACTACACCTGGCTATCAGCAGAGTCCCAACACTAAACCAACACCTTACCACTACTACACCTGGCTATCAGCAGAGTCCCAACACTAAACCAACAACCTTACCACTACTACACCTGGCTATCAGCAGAGTCCCACACTAAACCAACACCTTACCACTACTACACCTGGCTATCAGCAGAGTCCCAACACTAAACCAACACCTTACCACTACTACACCTGGCTATCAGCAGAGTCCCAACACTAACCAACACCTTACCACTACTACACCTGGCTATCAGCAGAGTCCCAACACTAAACCAACACCTTACCACTACTACACCTGGCTATCAGCAGAGTCCCAACACTAACCAACACCTTACCACTACTACACCTGGCTATCAGCAGAGTCCCAACACTAAACCAACACCTTACCACTACTACACCTGGCTATCAGCAGAGTCCCAACACTAAACCAACACCTTACCACTACTACACCTGGCTATCAGCAGAGTCCCCAACACTAAACCAACACCTTACCACTACTACACCTGGCTATCAGCAGAGTCCCAACACTAAACCAACACCTTACCATTACTACACCTGGCTATCAGCAGAGTCCCAACACTAAACCAACACCTTACCACTACTACACCTGGCTATCAGCAGAGTCCCAACACTAAACCAACACCTTACCACTACTACACCTGGCTATCAGCAGAGTCCCAACACTAAACCAACACCTTACCACTACTACACCTGGCTACCAGCAGAGTCCCAACACTAAACCAACACCTTACCACTACTACACCTGGCTATCAGCAGAGTCCCAACACTAAACCAACACCTTACCACTACTACACCTGGCTATCAGCAGAGTCCCAACACTAACCAACACCTTACCACTACTACACCTGGCTATCAGCAGAGTCCCAACACCTTACCACTGGTACACCTGGCTATCAGCAGAGTCACAACACCTTACCACTGGTACACCTGGCTATCAGCAGAGTCACAACACCTTACCACTGGTACACCTGGCTATCAGCAGAGTCCCAACACCTTACCACTGCTACACCTGGCTATCAGCGGAAATGGACCAAATTATTAGGGTGAGGCACATGGGCTACTAACAGATTACACACAACATACACTTAGCGTTACTTTCTTAGCTACAGTATACATATCTCCCTGGCATATTACATCGTTAATGCAGCAGCATACAATACAGTTTTGGACTCACCTTGTTGTACTGTACTCACTTGAACAGGAAGGTGGCGCGACGGTCCTTAGTGGGCAAATTTTGTCATCTAACTTTGTCATCAAAGTCTGGCATTCTCTGGATTTATGGTGCTTTCAAGACACCTGGGAACTCTGGAAAAAAACAAGGTTGAATCATGATGATGTTCAGGTTGTAGTTCTAGAAAGAGGCCCGAGTTCCAAATGTACAATACCGAGTTGGATGAAAGTTCAAAACATATTTTCGTAGCTCATTTTTCCCCGAGTTCCCAGTTGTCTTGAACTCACTAAAATCAGATTTTGCAGTTCCAAGTTAACAGTTGTTTTTAGCGCTGCACAAATTATGCTTCATTGACAGCAACCAACGTTGAATGTTTATCATTTTAAACTAGGAAAATAAATCATTGTTGAATTTGTGATTTCCAACTCATCAGTCCAATGACCGATGAGCACCGATATGTTTTATCTATAATTTCTCTTCATTATTTATTTTCAATGTGAATAAGGATGAACTTCTTAGTGATCCCTTCTCGCGTCAATCCCATTTGACAACACCCAGTGAAATAGCAGCGCGCCCAACAGAAATACTCCGAATAATAATTTATAAATAAACACATGAAAATCATAATTCAACCCACCAGGCGCACGCAACACAAAAGTCAGAAATAACGATATAATTCACGCCTTACCTTTGAAGATCTTCTTCTGTTGGCACTCCCAATATGTCCCAGAAACATCACAAATGGTCCTTTTGTTCGATAAATTCCGTCATTATATTTCCAAAATGTTCATTTATTTTGGCGCGTTTGATTCAGAAAATACACTGGTTCCAACTCGCGCAACACGATGACAAAGTATCTAATAAGTTACCTGTAAACTTGATCCAAACATTTCAAACAACGTTCCTAAATGTAAATAATCTATCAAATTTAAGACTGAATAAACTGTGTTCCATACAAAGTGTATATAAACTGGTTCCATACAAAGTGTATATAAACTGTGTTCCATACAAGTGTATATAAACTGTGTTCCATACAAAGTGTATATAAACTGTGTTCCATACAAAGTGTATATAAACTGTGTTCCATACAAAGTGTATATAAACTGTGTTCCATACAAAGTGTATATAAACTGTGTTCCATACAAAGTGTATATAAACTGTGTTCCATACAAAGTGTATAAACTGTGTTCCATACAAATGTATATAAACTGTGTTCCATACAAAGTGTATATAAACTGTGTTCCATACAAAGTGTATATAAACTGTTGTTCCATACAAAGTGTATATAAACTGTGTTCCATACAAAGTGTATATAAACTGTGTTCCATACAAAGTGTATATAAACTGTGTTCCATACAAAGTGTATATAAACTGTGTTCCATACAAAGTGTATATAAACTGTGTTCCATACAAAGTGTATATAAACTGTGTTCCATACAAAGTGTATATAAACTGTGTTCCATACAAAGTGTATATAACTGTGTTCCATACAAAGTGTATATAAACTGTGTTCCATACAAAGTGTATATAAACTGTGTTCCATACAAAGTGTATATATAACTGTGTTCATACAAAGTGTATATAAACTGTGTTCCATACAAAGTGTTATAAACTGTGTTCCATACAAAGTGGTATATAAACTGTGTTCCATACAAAGTGTATATAAACTGTGTTCCATACAAAGTGTATATAAACTGTGTTCCATACAAAGTGTATATAAACTGTGTTCCATACAAAGTGTATATAAACTGTGTTCCATACAAAGTGTATATAAACTGTGTTCCATACAAAGTGTATATAAACTGTGTTCCATACAAGTGTATATAAACTGTGTTCCATACAAAGTGTATATAAACTATGTTCCATACAAAGTGTATATAAACTGTGTTCCATACAAAGTGTATATAAACTGTGTTCCATACAAAGTGTATATAAACTGTGTTCCATACAAAGGTATATAAACTGTGTTCCATACAAAGTGTATATAAACTGTGTTCCATACAAAGTGTATATAACTGTGTTCCATACAAAGTGTATATAAACTGTGTTCCATACAAAGTGTATATAAACTGTGTTCATACAAAGTGTATATAAACTGTGTTCCATACAAAGTGTATATAAACTGTGTTCCATACAAAGTGTATATAAACTGTGTTCCATACAAAGTGTATATAAAACTGTGTTCCATACAAAGTGTATATAAACTGTGTCCATACAAAGTGTATATAAACTGTGTTCCATACAAAGTGTATATAAACTGTGTTCCATACAAAGTGTATATAAACTGTGTTCCATACCGGACGAAAACAAAGTGGGGCAAGCTTTCAGGTCGCACGCCCCACCACAACAATCCACTTGCCTATCCACCAGATAGGAAATGGCTACTTCTTCATTTCTCAAATGAAAAACCTCAACCAATTTCTAAAGACTGTTGACATCTAGGTGGAAGCGATAGGAAACTGCAAGCAAGTGCCTTCGAAATCTAGATCCACATAGAAAACCCATTGAAAAGAGAGAGACCTCCATTTTTTTTTCCTGGATGGTTTGTTTTCGGGGGTTTCGCCTGCCAAATAAGTTCTGTTATACTCATAGACATCATTTGAACAGTTTTAGCATCTTTAGATTTTTATAGGTTTTATAGGTTTCTATCCAAATCTACCAATTATATGCATACCCTAGCTTCTGGACCTGAGTAGCAGGCAGTTTACTTTGGGCACACATTTCATCTGGACGTGAAAATAGTGCCCCTAGCCTTAAGAATTTAAAATGATTTTCCAGTAGATTGTCAACTTGATTCATAATTATGACTGCTAGCTAAGATTTTCAAAGTATGATGTTGACATGATCAGTCCAATCAATATAATGTGATTTGACATCATTTTCTCTTTCGTCGTCAATGACCTTGAGCCTTCTTGGCAGCATCCAGGGGGCTTGAATTCTTTAGCTCTACCCTTAGACTTGGTGGTGACGTAGTGTCCCCATGAGTGACAGAACACAGAGCCAATCACGGCGCAACGCTCCATATTTTCTGCTGGCTAGCCCCGCCAGCACAGAAAGCACTGAGCTGGGCTGAAACACCTGCATTTGGGTGCTGCTTTACTCAAAAACAAGAAAAAGAAAAGAGACCATGTTTGTATGCATCTTTATCCTGTCTAGGACACAGGTTCCACAACAGCTTTATTAACTCAATTACACATATTTTTACATTGTTTGCAAACTGATATGTGACATGTATTAATGACAAAATAACATACAAAACAGGAAAGCCTCCCCAGAAAACACAGCTTCTCTTTTCTTCCCTCTCGTTTCCCTCTACACAGCTTCTCTTTTCTCTCCTCTCGTTCCCTCTACACAGCTTCTCTTTTCTCTCCTCTCGTTTCCCTCTACACAGCTTCTCTTTTCTCTCCTCTCGTTTCCCTCTACACCCTCTCATTTCCCTCTACACAGCTTCTCTTTTCTTCCCTCTCGTTTCCCTCTACACAGCTTCTCTTTTCTCCCCTCTCGTTTCCCTCTACACAGCTTCTCTTTTCTCCCTCCCGTTTCCCTCTACACAGCTTCTCTCCTCTCCTCTCCCTCTACACAGCTTCTCTTTTCTCCCCTCTCGTTCCCTCTACAACAGCTTCTCTTTTCTCCCCTCTCGTTTCCCTCTACACAGCTTCTCTTTTCTCTCCTCTCATTTCCCTCTACACAGCTTCTCTTTTCTCTCCTCTCGTTTCCCTCTACACAGCTTCTCTTTTCTCCCCTCTCGTTTCCCTCTACACAGCTTCTCTTTTCTCTCCTCTCGTTTCCCTCTACACAGCTTCTCTTCTCTCCCCTCCCATTTCCTTCTAAGCTTCTCTTTTCTCCCCTCTCGTTCCCCTCTACGCAGCTTCTCTTCTCTCGGGTGTCCTGACTCTCTGAGGTCATCAAAGATACCATGGCACTTATCGTAAGAGTAGGGGTGTTAACCCCGGTGTCCTGGCTAAATTCCCAATCTGGCCCTCATACCATCACGGTCACCTAATAATCCCCAGTTGACAATTGGCTCATTCCTCTCCCATGTTACTATTCCCAGGATGTTGCTGTAAATGAGAACGTGATCTCAGTCAACTTACCTGGTAAAAATAAATAAATAAATAAATAAATACAATTCTCTCCCCTCCCGTTTCCCTCTACAGTATGATGTGTCACCAGTGACTGGTTTGCACACACATACACCTTCTACCATTGGATCCTGGACTTCCTGACGGGCCCAGGTTGTAAGGGGAGGCAAAAACACATCTGATCCTCAACACCGGGGCCCCTCAGGGGTGCGTGGTTAACTCCCTGTTCACACATGACTGCGTGGCCAAGCATGACTCCAACACCATCATTACATTTGCTGACGACACAACAGCAGACAACGATGAGACAGCCTACAGTTAAGAACACATTCTTACTTTCAATGATGGCCTACCGGGGAACAGTGGGTTAACTGCCTTATTCAGGGTTGCAGAACGACAGATTTTTTACCTTGTCAGCTCAGGGGATTCAATCCAGCAACGTTTCAGGTTACAGGCCCAACGCTCTAACCACCAGGCTACCTGCCGCCCCCAATTGGCCCAGCGTCGTCCGGGTTTGCCCAGGGTAGGGCCGTCATTGTAAATAAGAATTTGTTCTTGCCATGTTAAATAAAGAATACAAAAAGAAGGAGACTACATGGGCCAGGGTTAGGATATGGACAGGAAGCCAGGGTTAGGATATGGACAGGAAGCTAGGGTTAGGATATGGACAGGAAGCTAGGGTTAGGATATGGACAGGAAGCTAGGGTTAGGATATGGACAGGAAGCCAGGGTTAGGATATGGACAGGAAGCCAGGGTTAGGATATGGACAGGAAGCTAGGGTTAGGATATGGACAGGAAGCTAGGGTTAGGATATGGACAGGAAGCCAGGGTTAGGATATGGACAGGAACCAGGGTTAGGATATGGACAGGAAGCTAGGGTTAGGATATGGACAGGAAGCTAGGGTTAGGATATGGACAGGAAGCCAGGGTTAGGATATGGACAGGAAGCCAGGGTTAGGATATGGACAGGAAGCCAGGGTTAGGATATGGACAGGAAGCCAGGGTTAGGATATGGACAGGAAGCCAGGGTTAGGATATGGACAGGAAGCCAGGGTTAGGATATGGACAGGAAGCTAGGGTTAGGATATGGACAGGAAGCCAGGGTTAGGATATGGACAGGAAGCCAGGGTTAGGATATGGACAGGAAGCCAGGGTTTGGATATGGACAGGAAGCCAGGGTTAAGATATGGACAGGAAGCCAGGGTTAGGATATGGGACAGGAAGCCAGGGTTAGGATATGGACAGGAAGCCAGGGTTAGGATATGGACAGGAAGCTAGGGTTAGGATATGGACAGGAAGCCAGGGTTAGGATATGGACAGGAAGCCAGGGGTAGGATATGGACAGGAAGCCAGGGTTAGGATATGGACAGGAAGCTAGGGTTAGGATATGAACAGGAAGCCAGGGTTAGGATATGGACAGGAAGCCAGGGTTAGGATATGGACAGGAAGCTAGGGTTAGGATATGGACAGGAAGCCAGGGTTAGGATATGGACAGGAAGCCAGGGTTAGGATATGGACAGGAAGCCAGGGTTAGGATATGGACAGGAAGCTAGGGTTAGGATATGAACAGGAAGCCAGGGTTAGGATATGGACAGGAAGCCAGGGTTAGGATATGGACAGGAAGCTAGGGTTAGGATATGGACAGGAAGCCAGGGTTAGGATATGGACAGGAAGCTAGGGTTAGGATATGGACAGGAAGCCAGGGTTAGGATATGGACAGGAAGCCAGGGTTAGGATATGACAGGAAGCCAGGGTTAGGATATGGACAGGAGCCAGGGTTAGGATATGGACAGGAAGCCAGGGTTAGGATATGGACAGGAAGCCAGGGTTAGGATATGGACAGGAAGCCAGGGTTAGGATATGGACAGGAAGCTAGGGTTAGGATATGGACAGGAAGCCAGGGTTAGGATATGGACAGGAAGCCAGGGTTAGGATATGGACAGGAAGCCAGGGTTAGGATATGGACAGGAAGCTAGGGTTAGGATATGGACAGGAAGCCAGGGTTAGGTGAGCTTGTCAATATTTTTATAATAACATTAAATTCTAAGTGTCAATACCACCCTGCATCCCACTGCTGGCTTGCCTCTGCAGCTACGCAGGGTTGGTCCTGGTTGGTTCCTGGATGGGCGGCCATATGCTGCTGGAAGTGGTGTTGGAGGGCCAGTAGGAGGCACTTTATCCTCTGGTATAAGAAAATATATATCCCAGGGCAGTGATTGGGGACATTTCCCTGTGTAAGGTGCTGTCTTTTGGATGGGACGTTAAACGGGTGTCCTAACTGTCTGTTGTCACTAAAACATCCCATGGGACTTATCGTAAGAGTAGAGGTATTAACCCCCGCTGTCCTGGCTGTATTCCCACTCTGGCCCTCATACCATCATGGCCACCCAATCATCCCCAGCTTACAATTGTCCACTGCTTCCAATTGGATCATCCACCCCCTGTCCTCAATTGAACCCATACTTACGGTTTTGATCTTAGCTGAAAGGCAAAGGAGTGATATATACACAGCTATAACATCAAAGGAATCTGTATATTAATATGTAGGATATGCTGTGTTCAGGCCTGTTGATAAACTTGTTAGCTGAGCTGATAAACCAGCCTCTGGCAGAGTGCGTGTGTGAGAGTACCAGCGATGTGCTGACACTTGGCTGAGGTACATTTCTATGTGTTGGTATCAGCAAGAAATTTGAGTCGATCAGCGACAAACATTACGACTGTACGAGGTGTGTGTGCGTGTGTGTGTGTGTGTGTGTGTGTGCGTGTGTGTGTGCGTGCGCCTGTGTGTGTGTGCGTGTGCGTGTGTGTGTGTGTGCGTGCATCAGCACAACCTGACAAAAACTACTCAGCTCACCCATTCTACCACATTACACCGTCACATTTCTCCTCTCATGGGAAATTATCTAATTCACGAAATTAATATAATATCACAGGAAGTTAACTGGACATAATGAGAGAGAGAGTGAGACGTAGAGAGAGAGAGACAGAGAGAGAGAGACGCAGAGAGAGAGAGAGAGACAGAGAGATACAGACACAGAGAGAGAGAGAGAGAGAGAGAGAGAGAGCGAGAGAGAGAGAGAGACAGACAGGGAGAGACAGACAGAGAGAGACAGAGAGAGACAGAGACAGAGAGAGACAGAGAGACAGAGAGAGAGAGAGAGAGAATCTGGGACAGAAAGCCAACTGAGATGGTAGAGAAAAAACAAGAGAGAGAGAGAGAGAGAGCCAGAGAGAGAGAGAGAGAATGACGGAGAGAGAGACAGAGAGAGAGAGACACAGAGAGAGAGAGAGCCAGAGAGACAGAGAGCCAGAGAGAGAGAGACAGAGACAGAGAGAGAGACAGAGAGAGAGACAGAGAGAGACAGAGAGAGAGAGAGCCAGAGAGAGAGAGAGAGAGAGAGAGACAGAGAGAGAGAGACAGAGAGAGAGAGAGAGACAGAGAGAGAGAGAGACAGAGAGAGAGAGAGAGAGAGAGACAGAGAGAGAGACAGAGAGAGAGAGACAGAGAGAGACAGAGAGAGAGATGTGGAGAGAGACAGAGAGAGAGAGAGAGAGAGAGACAGAGAGAGAGACAGAGAGAGAGAGACAGAGAGAGAGAGAGACAGAGAGAGAGAAGCCAGGGTTAGGATATGGACAGGAAGCCAGGGTTAGGATATGGACAGGAAGCCAGGGTTAGGATATGGACAGGAAGCCAGGGTTAGGATATGGACAGGAAGCCAGGGTTAGGATATGGACAGGAAGCCAGGGTTAGGATATGGACAGGAAGCTAGGGTTAGGATATGGACAGGAAGCCAGGGTTAGGATATGGACAGGAAGCCAGGGGTAGGATATGGACAGGAAGCCAGGGTTAGGATATGGACAGGAAGCTAGGGTTAGGATATGAACAGGAAGCCAGGGTTAGGATATGGACAGGAAGCCAGGGTTAGGATATGGACAGGAAGCTAGGGTTAGGATATGGACAGGAAGCCAGGGTTAGGATATGGACAGGAAGCCAGGGTTAGGATATGGACAGGAAGCCAGGGTTAGGATATGGACAGGAAGCTAGGGTTAGGATATGAAGAGAGACAGAGAGACAGACAGAGAGAGACAGAGACAGAGAGAGAGACAGAGAGAGAGACAGAGAGAGAGAGAGAGAGAGAGAGAGAGACAGAGAGAGAGAGAGAGAGAGAGAGAGAGGCAGAGACAGAGAGAGAGAGAGAGAGAGGCAGAGACAGAGAGAGAGAGGAGAGAGAGAGAGGCAGAGACAGAGAGAGAGAGAGAGAGAGAGGCAGAGACAGAGAGAGAGAGAGAGAGAGAGAGAGGCAGGGAGAGAGAGAGAGAGAGAGAGAGAGAGAGAGGCAGAGACAGAGAGAGAGAGAGAGAGAGAGAGAGAGAGCAGAGACAGAGAGAGAGAGAGGCAGAGACAGAGAGAGAGAGAGAGAGAGAGGCAGGGAGAGAGAGAGAGAGAGAGAGAGAGAGAGAGACAGAGAGAGAGAGAGACAGAGAGACAGAGAGAGAGAGAGAGACAGAGAGAGAGAGACAGAGAGAGAGAGAGAGAGGCAGGGAGAGAGAGGCAGGGAGAGAGAGAGAGATGTGGAGACAGAGAGAGAGAGAGAGAGAGAGAGGCAGGGAGAGAGAGAGAGAGAGAGAGGCAGGAGAGAGAGGCAGGGAGAGAGAGAGAGATGTGGAGACACAAACACAGAGTGACATTCACCTCCAGATAAAAGCCAGCATGAGATTTCTCTATTTTGCTGATAGAAGAGAGGAAGAGTTGGAGAATTAAAGAGACGAAGAGAAGAGTGAGAGTGTTCTGCATAATAATGGAGATCCCAGAGGTAAATGTAACCCTGGGTTATGCTGTTCCTGGTAATAATGGAGAATCCAGAGGTAAATGTAACCCTGGGTGATGCTGTTCCTGGTAATAATGGAGAATCCAGAGGTAAATGTAATCCTGGGTTATGCTGTTCCTGGTAATAATGGAGAATCCAGAGGTAAATGTAACCCTGGGTTATGCTGTTCCTGGTAATAATGGAGAATCCAGAGGTAAATGTAATCCTGGGTTATGCTGTTCCTGGTAATAATGGAGAATCCAGAGGTAAATGTAACCCTGGGTTATGCTGTTCCTGGTAATAATGGAGAATCCAGAGGTAAATGTAACCCTGGGTGATGCTGTTCCTGGTAATAATGGAGAATCCAGAGGTAAATGTAATCCTGGGTTATGCTGTTCCTGGTAATAATGGAGAATCCAGAGGTAAATGTAACCCTGGGTTATGCTGTTCCTGGTAATAATGGAGAATCCAGAGGTAAATGTAACCCTGGGTTATGCTGTTCCTGGTAATAATGGAGAATCCAGAGGTAAATGTAACCCTGGGTTATGCTGTTCCTGGTAATAATGGAGAATCGAGACGTAAATGTAACCCTGGGTCATGCTGTTCCTGGTAATAATGGAGAATCGAGACGTAAATGTAACCCTGGGTTATGCTGTTCCTGGTAATAATGGAGAATCCAGAGGTAAATGTAACCCTGGGTTATGCTGTTCCTGGTAAAAATGGAGAATCCATAGGTAAATGTAACCCTGGGTTATGCTGTTCCTGGTAATAATGGAGAATCCAGAGGTAAATGTAACCCTGGGTTATGCTGTTCCTGGTAATAATGGAGAATCCAGAGGTAAATGTAATCCTGGGTTATGATGTTCCTGGTAATAATGGAGAATCCAGAGGTAAATGTAACCCTGGGTTATGCTGTTCCTGGTAATAATGGAGAATCCAGAGGTAAATCTAACCCTGGGTTATGCTGTTCCTGGTAATAATGGAGAATCGAGACGTAAATGTAACCCTGGGTTATGCTGTTCCTGGTAATAATGGAGAATCCAGAGGTAAATGTAACCCTGGGTTATGCTGTTCCTGGTAAAAATGGAGAATCCTTAGGTAAATGTAACCCTGGGTTATGCTGTTCCTGGTAATAATGGAGAATCCAGAGGTAAATGTAACCCTGGGTTATGCTGTTCCTGGTAATAATGGAGAATCCAGAGGTAAATGTAATCCTGGGTTATGCTGTTCCTGGTAATAATGGAGAATCCAGAGGTAAATGTAACCCTGGGTTATGCTGTTCCTGGTAATAATGGAGAATCCATAGGTAAATGTAACCCTGGGTTATGCTGTTCCTGGTAATAATGGAGAATCCAGAGGTAAATGTATCCCTGGGTTATGCTGTTCCTGGTAATAATGGAGAATCCAGAGGTAAATCTAACCCTGGGTTATGCTGTTCCTGGTAATAATGGAGAATCCAGAGGTAAATGTAACCCTGGGTCATTCTATGTTTCGGTAACTCCCATAACTCATGTGCACTTTTAAAGGGGACCAAACTCATTTAACATCCCAGAGAATGAGCCAGAACCACCTGTAGAGAGACATGGAGAGAGAGAGAGAGTGGGGAAAAAAAGAGAGAGAGACGGTTGAACTTTCGCTCCCTCCGTCTCTGCTGGAGGACACAGGACCAGTCAAATCAATCACATCATCCCTTCATCCATCCCTTCATCCATCCCTACTCCCTTTTCATGTACAACCCTGGCAACACAGACAAGCCCATCCATCACACACACACACACACACGATTCCTAAATGGGAGCCCTACACTATGTGCAGAGGAGACTACAGTTGACATGCAGATATACAGTTGACATGCAGATATACAGTTCCTTGCGAAAGTATTCGGCCCCCTTGAACTTTGCGACCTTTTGCCACATTTCAGGCTTCAAACATAAAGATATAAAACTGTATTTTTTTGTGAAGAATCAACAACAAGTGGGACACAATCATGAAGTGGAACGACATTTATTGGATATTTCAAACTTTTTTAACAAATCAGAAACTGAAAAATTGGGCGTGCAAAATTATTCCCTTTAAGTTAATACTTTGTAGCGCCACCTTTTGCTGCGATTACAGCTGTAAGTCGCTTGGGGTATGTCTCTATCAGTTTTGCACATCGAGAGACTGAAATGTTTTCCCATTCTTCCTTGCAAAACAGCTCGAGCTCAGTGAGGTTGGATGGAGAGCATTTGTGAACAGCAGTTTTCAGTTCTTTCCACAGATTCTCGATTGGATTCAGGTCTGGACTTTGACTTGGCCATTCTAACACCTGGATATGTTTATTTTTGAACCATTCCATTGTAGATTTTGCTTTATGTTTTGGATCATTGTCTTGTTGGAAGACAAATCTCCGTCCCAGTCTCAGGTCTTTTGCAGACTCCATCAGGTTTTCTTCCAGAATGGTCCTGTATTTGGCTCCATCCATCTTCCCATCAATTTTAACCATCTTCCCTGTCCCTGCTGAAGAAAAGCAGGCCCAAACCATGATGCTGCCACCACCATGTTTGACAGTGGGGATGGTGTGGTCAGGGTGATGAGCTGTGTTGCTTTTACGCCAAACATAACATTTTGCATTGTTGCCAAAAAGTTCAATTTTGGTTTCATCTGACCAGAGCACCTTCTTCCACATGTTTGGTGTGTCTCCCAGGTGGCTTGTGGCAAACTTTAAACAACACTTTTTATGGATATCTTTAAGAAATGGCTTTATTCTTGCCACTCTTCCATAAAGGCCAGATTTGTGCAATATACGACTGATTGTTGTCCTAAGGACAGAGTCTCCCACCTCAGCTGTAGATCTCTGCAGTTCATCCAGAGTGATCATGGGCCTCTTGGCTGCATCTCTGATCAGTCTTCTCCTTGTATGAGCTGAAAGTTTAGAGTGACGGCCAGGTCTTGGTAGATTTGCAGTGGTCTGATACTCCTTCCATTTCAATATTATCGCTTGCACAGTGCTCCTTGGGATGTTTAAAGCTTGGGAAATCTTTTTGTATCCAAATCCGGCTTTAAACTTCTTCACAACAGTATCTCGGACCTGCCTGGTGTGTTCCTTGTTCTTCATGATGCTCTCTGCGCTTTTAACGGACCTCTGAGACTATCACAGCGCAGGTGCATTTATACGGAGACTTGATTACACACAGGTGGATTGTATTTATCATCATTAGTCATTTAGGTCAACATTGGATCATTCAGAGATCCTCACTGAACTTCTGGAGAGAGTTTGCTGCACTGAAAGTAAAGGGGCTGAATAATTTTGCACGCCCAATTTTTCAGTTTTTGATGTGTTAAAAAAGTTTGAAATATCCAATAAATGTCGTTCCACTTCATGATTGTGTCCCACTTGTTTTTGATTCTTCACAAAAAAATACAGTTTTATATCTTTATGTTTGAAGCCTGAAATGTGGCAAAAGGTCGCAAAGTTCAAGGGGGCCGAATACTTTCGCAAGGCACTGTACAGTTGACATGCAGATATACAGTTGACATGCAGATATACAGTTGGCATGCAGATATACAGTTGACCTGCAGATATACAGTTGGCATGCAGATATACAGTTGACATGCAGATATACAGTTGACATGCAGATATACAGTTGACAGTTGACATGCAGATATACAGTTGACAGTTGACATGCAGATATACAGTTGACATGCAGATATACAGTTGGCATGCAGATATACAGTTGACATGCAGATATACAGTTGGCATGCAGATATACAGTTGGCATGCAGATATACAGTTGACAGTTGACATGCAGATATACAGTTGACATGCAGATATACAGTTGGCATGCAGATATACAGTTGACATGCAGATATACAGTTGACATGAAGATATACAGTTGACAGTTGACATGCAGATATACAGTTGACAGTTGACATGCAGATATACAGTTGGCATGCAGATATACAGTTGACATGCAGATATACAGTTGACATGCAGATATACAGTTGACAGTTGACATGCAGATATACAGTTGACATGCAGATATACAGTTGGCATGCAGATATACAGTTGACATGCAGATATACAGTTGACATGCAGATATACAGTTGACAGTTGGACTGAGCATATCCAGTTAACAGTTGGCATGCAGGTAAACAGTATATCTGAATGGTATCTTTCACATTGAGGCAAACCAAATGTCCTAATGATATCAATGTGGACTCTAAACAACATGGATATGATTTAGTATGTAGTATACTGTAGAGTATAACTTAGTGGGCATGCTATAGTATATAGTATACTGTAGAGTATAACTTAGTGGACATGATATATAGTATACTGCCGAGTATAACTTTGTGGACATTATATAGTATACTGTCGAGTATAACTTACAGTATATAGTATATGGTAGAGTATAACTTAGTGGACATGATATAGTATATAGTATACTGTAGAGTATAACTTAGTGGAGATGATATAGTATACTGTCGAGTATAACTTCGTGGACATTATATAGTATACTGTCGAGTATAACTTAATGGACATGACATAGAATATAGTATACTGTCGAGTATAACTTAGTGGACATTATATAATATATAGTATACTGTAGAGTATAACTTAGTTAACATGATATAGAATGTAGTATAGTGTAGAGTGTAACTTAGTGGACATGATATGGAATCTAGTATAGTGTAGAGTATAACTTTGTGGACATGATATAGTATATAGTATACGGTAGAGTATAACTTAGTGGAGATGATATATTATATAGTATAATGTAGAGTATAACTTAGTGGATATGATATATTATATAGTATAATGTAGAGTATAACTTAGTGGAGATTATATAGTATATAGTATAATGTAGAGTACAACTTAATGGATATAGTATATAGTATAATGTAGAGTACAACTTAATGGATATAGTATATAGTATAATGTAGAGTATAACTTACTGGAGATGATATAGTATATATACTATACTGTAGAGTACAACTTAATGGATATAGTATATAGTATAATGTAGAGTATAACTTAGTGGACATGATATAGTATATAGTATAATGTAGAGTATAACTTAATGGATATAGTATATAGTAAAATGTAGAGTATAACTTAGTGGACATGATAAGGTATATAGTATAATGTAGAGTATAACTTAGTGGAGATGATATAGTATTTAGTATACTGTAGAGTATAACTTAGTGGAGATGATATAGTATACTGTAGAGTATAACTTAGTGGAGATGATATAGTATATAGTATACTGTAGAGTACAACTTAATGGATATAGTATATAGTATAATGTAGAGTATAACTTAGTGGAGATGATATAGTATATAGTATACTGTAGAATACAACTTAATGGATATAGTATATAGTATAATGTAGAGTATAACTTAGTGGAGATGATATAGTATATAGTATACTGTAGAGTACAACTTAATGGATATAGTATTTAGTATAATGTAGAGTATAACTTAGTGGACATGATATAGTATAATGTATACTGCAGAGTATAACTTAGTGGATATATTATATAGTATAATGTAGAGTATAACTTAGTGGACATGATAAGGTATATAGTATAATGTAGAGTATAACTTAGTGGAGATGATATAGTATTTAGTATACTGTAGAGTATAACTTAGTGGAGATGATATATTATATAGTATAATGTAGAGTACAACTAAATGGATATAGTATATATAATTCTGTAGAGTATAAGTTAGTGGACATGATATAGTATATAGTATAATGTAGAGTACAACTTAATGGATATAGTATATATAATTCTGTAGAGTATAAGTTAGTGGACATGATATAGTATATAGTATAATGTAGAGTATAACTTAATTGACATGATATATTATATAGTATAATGTAGAGTATAACTTAGTGGAGATGATATATTATATAGTATACTGTAGAGTACATCTTAATGGATATAGTATATAGTATAATGTAGAGTATAACTTAGTGGAGATGATATATTATATAGTATAATGTAGAGTACAACTAAATGGATATAGTATATATAATTCTGTAGAGTATAAGTTAGTGGACATGATATAGTATATAGTATAATGTAGAGTACAACTTAATGGATATAGTATATATAATTCTGTAGAGTATAAGTTAGTGGACATGATATAGTATATAGTATAATGTAGAGTATAACTTAATTGACATGATATATTATATAGTATAATGTAGAGTATAACTTAGTGGAGATGATATATTATATAGTATACTGTAGAGTACATCTTAATGGATATAGTATATAGTATAATGTAGAGTATAACTTAGTGGACATGATAAGGTATATAGTATAATGTAGAGTATAACTTAGTGGAGATGATATAGTATTTAGTATACTGTAGAGTATAACTTAGTGGAGATGATATATTATATAGTATAATGTAGAGTACAACTAAATGGATATAGTATATATAATTCTGTAGAGTATAAGTTAGTGGACATGATATAGTATATAGTATAATGTAGAGTACAACTTAATGGATATAGTATATATAATTCTGTAGAGTATAAGTTAGTGGACATGATATAGTATATAGTATAATGTAGAGTATAACTTAATTGACATGATATATTATATAGTATAATGTAGAGTATAACTTAGTGGAGATGATATATTATATAGTATAATGTAGAGTACAACTAAATGGATATAGTATATATAATTCTGTAGAGTATAAGTTAGTGGACATGATATAGTATATAGTATAATGTAGAGTATAACTTAATGGATATAGTATATAGTAAAATGTAGAGTATAACTTAGTGGACATGATAAGGTATATAGTATAATGTAGAGTATAACTTAGTGGAGATGATATAGTATTTAGAATACTGTAGAGTATAACTTAGTGGAGATGATATAGTATACTGTAGAGTATAACTTAGTGGAGATGTTATAGTATATAGTATAATGTAGAGTATAACTTAATGGATATAGTATATAGTATAATGTAGAGTATATCTTAGTGGACATGATATAGTATATAGTATACTGTAGAGTACAACTTAATGGATATAGTATATAGTATAATGTAGAGTATAACTTAGTGGACATGATATAGTATATAGTATACTGTAGAGTACAACTTAATGGATATAGTATATAGTATAATGTAGAGTATATCTTAGTGGACATGATATAGTATAATGTATACTGTAGAGTATAACTTAGTGGATATGACATAGAATATAGTATACTGTCGAGTATAACTTAGTGGACATGATATAATATATAGTATACTGTAGAGTATAACTTAGTTAACATGATATAGAATGTAGTATAGTGTAGAGTGTAACTTAGTGGACATGATATGGAATCTAGTATAGTGTAGAGTATAACTTTGTGGACATGATATAGTATATAGTATACGGTAGAGTATAACTTAGTGGAGATTATATATTATATAGTATAATGTAGAGTATAACTTAGTGGATATGATATATTATATAGTATAATGTAGAGTATAACTTAGTGGAGATTATATAGTATATAGTATAATGTAGAGTACAACTTAATGGATATAGTATATAGTATAATGTAGAGTACAACTTAATGGATATAGTATATAGTATAATGTAGAGTATAACTTACTGGAGATGATATAGTATATATACTATACTGTAGAGTACAACTTAATGGATATAGTATATAGTATAATGTAGAGTATAACTTAGTGGACATGATAAGGTATATAGTATAATGTAGAGTATAACTTAGTGGAGATGATATAGTATTTAATATACTGTAGAGTATAACTTAGTGGAGATGATATAGTATACTGTAGAGTATAACTTAGTGGAGATGATATAGTATATAGTATACTGTAGAGTACAACTTAATGGATATAGTATATAGTATAATGTAGAGTATAACTTAGTGGAGATGATATAGTATATAGTATACTGTAGAGTACAACTTAATGGATATAGTATATAGTATAATGTAGAGTATAACTTAGTGGAGATGATATAGTATATAGTATACTGTAGAGTACAACTTAATGGATATAGTATTTAGTATAATGTAGAGTATAACTTAGTGGACATGATATAGTATAATGTATACTGCAGAGTATAACTTAGTGGATATATTATATAGTATAATGTAGAGTATAACTTAGTGGACATGATAAGGTATATAGTATAATGTAGAGTATAACTTAGTGGAGATGATATAGTATTTAGTATACTGTAGAGTATAACTTAGTGGAGATGATATATTATATAGTATAATGTAGAGTACAACTAAATGGATATAGTATATATAATTCTGTAGAGTATAAGTTAGTGGACATGATATAGTATATAGTATAATGTAGAGTACAACTTAATGGATATAGTATATATAATTCTGTAGAGTATAAGTTAGTGGACATGATATAGTATATAGTATAATGTAGAGTATAACTTAATTGACATGATATATTATATAGTATAATGTAGAGTATAACTTAGTGGAGATGATATATTATATAGTATACTGTAGAGTACATCTTAATGGATATAGTATATAGTATAATGTAGAGTATAACTTAGTGGAGATGATATATTATATAGTATAATGTAGAGTACAACTAAATGGATATAGTATATATAATTCTGTAGAGTATAAGTTAGTGGACATGATATAGTATATAGTATAATGTAGAGTATAACTTAATGGATATAGTATATAGTAAAATGTAGAGTATAACTTAGTGGACATGATAAGGTATATAGTATAATGTAGAGTATAACTTAGTGGAGATGATATAGTATTTAGAATACTGTAGAGTATAACTTAGTGGAGATGATATAGTATATTGTAGAGTATAACTTAGTGGAGATGTTATAGTATATAGTATAATGTAGAGTATAACTTAATGGATATAGTATATAGTATAATGTAGAGTATATCTTAGTGGACATGATATAGTATATAGTATACTGTAGAGTACAACTTAATGGATATAGTATATAGTATAATGTAGAGTATAAGTTAGTGGACATGATATAGTATAATGTATACTGTAGAGTATAACTTAGTGGATATATTATATAGTATAATGTAGAGTATATCTTAGTGGACATGATATAGTATAATGTATACTGTAGAGTATAACTTAGTGGATATATTATATAGTATAATGTAGAGTATAACTTAGTGGACATGATAAGGTATATAGTATAATGTAGAGTATAACTTAGTGGAGATGATATAGTATTTAGTATACTGTAGAGTATAACTTAGTGGAGATGATATAGTATATAGTATAATGTAGAGTATAACTTAATGGATATATAGTATATAGTATAATGTAGAGTATAACTTAGTGGACATGATAAGGTATATAGTATAATGTAGAGTATAACTTAGTGGAGATGATATAGTATATAGTATACTGCAGAACATGACTTAGTGGACATGATATAGAATACTGTAGAGTATAACTTAATGGACATTATTTAGTATGTAGTATACTGTAGAGTATAACTTAGTGGACATGATATAGAATGTAGTATAGTGTAGAGTATAACTTAGTGGACATGCTATAGTATATAGTATACTGTAGAGTATAACTTAGTGGACATGATATAGTATACTGCCGAGTATAACTTTGTGGACATTATATAGTATACTGTCGAGTATAACTTAATGGACATGACATAGAATATAGTATACTGTCGAGTATAACTTAGTGGACATGATATAATATATAGTATACTGTAGAGTATAACTTAGTTAACATGATATAGAATGTAGTATAGTGTAGAGTGTAACTTAGTGGACATGATATGGAATCTAGTATAGTGTAGAGTATAACTTTGTGGACATGATATAGTATATAGTATACGGTAGAGTATAACTTAGTGGAGATGATATATTATATAGTATAATGTAGAGTATAACTTACTGGAGATGATATAGTATATATACTATACTGTAGAGTACAACTTAATGGATATAGTATATAGTATAATGTAGAGTATAACTTAGTGGAGATGATATATTATATAGTATAATGTAGAGTATAACTTAGTGGAGATGATATAGTATATAGTATAATGTAGAGTATAACTTAGTGGAGATATAGTATAATGTAGAGTATAACGTAGTGGAGATGATATAGTATATAGTATAATGTAGAGTATAACTTAGTGGAGATGATATAGTATAATGTAGAGTATAACTTAATTGACATGATATATTATATAGTATAATGTAGAGTATAACTTAGTGGAGATGATATAGTATATAGTATAATGTAGAGTACAACTTAATGGATATAGTATATAGTATAATGTAGAGTACAACTTAATGGATATAGTATATTGTATAATATAGAGTATAACTTAGTGGACATGATATAGTATATAGTATAATGTAGAGTATAACTTAATTGACATGATATATTATATAGTATAATGTAGAGTATAACTTAGTGGAGATGATATATTATATAGTATACTGTAGAGTACATCTTAATGGATATAGTATATAGTATAATGTAGAGTATAACTTAGTGGAGATGATATAGTATATAGTATAATGTAGAGTATAACTTAATGGATATAGTATATAGTAAAATGTAGAGTATAACTTAGTGGACATGATAAGGTATATAGTATAATGTAGAGTATAACTTAGTGGAGATGATATAGTATTTAGTATACTGTAGAGTATAACTTAGTGGAGATGATATAGTATACTGTAGAGTATAACTTAGTGGAGATGATATAGTATATAGTATACTGTAGAGTACAACTTAATGGATATAGTATATAGTATAATGTAGAGTATAACTTAGTGGAGATGATATAGTATATAGTATACTGTAGAGTACAACTTAATGGATATAGTATATAGTATAATGTAGAGTATAACTTAGTGGAGATGATATAGTATATAGTATACTGTAGAGTACAACTTAATGGATATAGTATTTAGTATAATGTAGAGTATAACTTAGTGGAGATGATATAGTATATAGTATAATGTAGAGTACAACTTAATGGATATAGTATATAGTATAATGTAGAGTATAACTTAGTGGACATGATATATTATATAGTATAATGTAGAGTATAACTTAGTGGAGATGATATATTATATAGTATACTGTAGAGTACATCTTAATGGATATAGTATATAGTATAATGTAGAGTATATCTTAGTGGACATGATATAGTATAATGTATACTGTAGAGTATAACTTAGTGGATATAGTATATAGTATAATGTAGAGTATAACTTAGTGGACATGATAAGGTATATAGTATAATGTAGAGTATAACTTAGTGGAGATGATATAGTATTTAGTATACTGTAGAGTATAACTTAGTGGAGATGATATAGTATATAGTATAATGTAGAGTATAACTTAATGGATATATAGTATATAGTATAATGTAGAGTATAACTTAGTGGACATGATAAGGTATATAGTATAATGTAGAGTATAACTTAGTGGAGATGATATAGTATATAGTATACTGCAGAACATGACTTAGTGGACATGATATAGAATACTGTAGAGTATAACTTAATGGACATTATTTAGTATGTAGTATACTGTAGAGTATAACTTAGTGGACATGATATAGAATGTAGTATAGTGTAGAGTATAACTTAGTGGACATGCTATAGTATATAGTATACTGTAGAGTATAACTTAGTGGACATGATATAGTATACTGCCGAGTATAACTTTGTGGACATTATATAGTATACTGTCGAGTATAACTTACCGTATATAGTATATGGTAGAGTATAACTTAGTGGACATGATATAGTATATAGTATACTGTAGAGTATAACTTAGTGGAGATGATATAGTATATAGTATACTGTAGAGTACAACTTAATGGATATAGTATATAGTATAATGTAGAGTATAACTTAGTGGAGATGATATAGTATATAGTATACTGTAGAGTACAACTTAATGGATATAGTATTTAGTATAATGTAGAGTATAACTTAGTGGACATGATATAGTATAATGTATACTGCAGAGTATAACTTAGTGGATATATTATATAGTATAATGTAGAGTATAACTTAGTGGACATGATAAGGTATATAGTATAATGTAGAGTATAACTTAGTGGAGATGATATAGTATTTAGTATACTGTAGAGTATAACTTAGTGGAGATGATATATTATATAGTATAATGTAGAGTACAACTAAATGGATATAGTATATATAATTCTGTAGAGTATAAGTTAGTGGACATGATATAGTATATAGTATAATGTAGAGTACAACTTAATGGATATAGTATATATAATTCTGTAGAGTATAAGTTAGTGGACATGATATAGTATATAGTATAATGTAGAGTATAACTTAATTGACATGATATATTATATAGTATAATGTAGAGTATAACTTAGTGGAGATGATATATTATATAGTATACTGTAGAGTACATCTTAATGGATATAGTATATAGTATAATGTAGAGTATAACTTAGTGGAGATGATATATTATATAGTATAATGTAGAGTACAACTAAATGGATATAGTATATATAATTCTGTAGAGTATAAGTTAGTGGACATGATATAGTATATAGTATAATGTAGAGTATAACTTAATGGATATAGTATATAGTAAAATGTAGAGTATAACTTAGTGGACATGATAAGGTATATAGTATAATGTAGAGTATAACTTAGTGGAGATGATATAGTATATTGTAGAGTATAACTTAGTGGAGATGTTATAGTATATAGTATAATGTAGAGTATAACTTAATGGATATAGTATATAGTATAATGTAGAGTATATCTTAGTGGACATGATATAGTATATAGTATACTGTAGAGTACAACTTAATGGATATAGTATATAGTATAATGTAGAGTATATCTTAGTGGACATGATATAGTATAATGTATACTGTAGAGTATAACTTAGTGGATATATTATATAGTATAATGTAGAGTATATCTTAGTGGACATGATATAGTATAATGTATACTGTAGAGTATAACTTAGTGGATATATTATATAGTATAATGTAGAGTATAACTTAGTGGACATGATAAGGTATATAGTATAATGTAGAGTATAACTTAGTGGAGATGATATAGTATTTAGTATACTGTAGAGTATAACTTAGTGGAGATGATATAGTATATAGTATAATGTAGAGTATAACTTAATGGATATATAGTATATAGTATAATGTAGAGTATAACTTAGTGGACATGATAAGGTATATAGTATAATGTAGAGTATAACTTAGTGGAGATGATATAGTATATAGTATACTGCAGAACATGACTTAGTGGACATGATATAGAATACTGTAGAGTATAACTTAATGGACATTATTTAGTATGTAGTATACTGTAGAGTATAACTTAGTGGACATGATATAGAATGTAGTATAGTGTAGAGTATAACTTAGTGGACATGCTATAGTATATAGTATACTGTAGAGTATAACTTAGTGGACATGATATAGTATACTGCCGAGTATAACTTTGTGGACATTATATAGTATACTGTCGAGTATAACTTAATGGACATGACATAGAATATAGTATACTGTCGAGTATAACTTAGTGGACATGATATAATATATAGTATACTGTAGAGTATAACTTAGTTAACATGATATAGAATGTAGTATAGTGTAGAGTGTAACTTAGTGGACATGATATGGAATCTAGTATAGTGTAGAGTATAACTTTGTGGACATGATATAGTATATAGTATACGGTAGAGTATAACTTAGTGGAGATGATATATTATATAGTATAATGTAGAGTATAACTTACTGGAGATGATATAGTATATATACTATACTGTAGAGTACAACTTAATGGATATAGTATATAGTATAATGTAGAGTATAACTTAGTGGAGATGATATATTATATAGTATAATGTAGAGTATAACTTAGTGGAGATGATATAGTATATAGTATAATGTAGAGTATAACTTAGTGGAGATATAGTATAATGTAGAGTATAACGTAGTGGAGATGATATAGTATATAGTATAATGTAGAGTATAACTTAGTGGAGATGATATAGTATAATGTAGAGTATAACTTAATTGACATGATATATTATATAGTATAATGTAGAGTATAACTTAGTGGAGATGATATAGTATATAGTATAATGTAGAGTACAACTTAATGGATATAGTATATAGTATAATGTAGAGTACAACTTAATGGATATAGTATATTGTATAATATAGAGTATAACTTAGTGGACATGATATAGTATATAGTATAATGTAGAGTATAACTTAATTGACATGATATATTATATAGTATAATGTAGAGTATAACTTAGTGGAGATGATATATTATATAGTATACTGTAGAGTACATCTTAATGGATATAGTATATAGTATAATGTAGAGTATAACTTAGTGGAGATGATATAGTATATAGTATAATGTAGAGTATAACTTAATGGATATAGTATATAGTAAAATGTAGAGTATAACTTAGTGGACATGATAAGGTATATAGTATAATGTAGAGTATAACTTAGTGGAGATGATATAGTATTTAGTATACTGTAGAGTATAACTTAGTGGAGATGATATAGTATACTGTAGAGTATAACTTAGTGGAGATGATATAGTATATAGTATACTGTAGAGTACAACTTAATGGATATAGTATATAGTATAATGTAGAGTATAACTTAGTGGAGATGATATAGTATATAGTATACTGTAGAGTACAACTTAATGGATATAGTATATAGTATAATGTAGAGTATAACTTAGTGGAGATGATATAGTATATAGTATACTGTAGAGTACAACTTAATGGATATAGTATTTAGTATAATGTAGAGTATAACTTAGTGGAGATGATATAGTATATAGTATAATGTAGAGTACAACTTAATGGATATAGTATATAGTATAATGTAGAGTATAACTTAGTGGACATGATATATTATATAGTATAATGTAGAGTATAACTTAGTGGAGATGATATATTATATAGTATACTGTAGAGTACATCTTAATGGATATAGTATATAGTATAATGTAGAGTATATCTTAGTGGACATGATATAGTATAATGTATACTGTAGAGTATAACTTAGTGGATATAGTATATAGTATAATGTAGAGTATAACTTAGTGGACATGATAAGGTATATAGTATAATGTAGAGTATAACTTAGTGGAGATGATATAGTATTTAGTATACTGTAGAGTATAACTTAGTGGAGATGATATAGTATATAGTATAATGTAGAGTATAACTTAATGGATATATAGTATATAGTATAATGTAGAGTATAACTTAGTGGACATGATAAGGTATATAGTATAATGTAGAGTATAACTTAGTGGAGATGATATAGTATATAGTATACTGCAGAACATGACTTAGTGGACATGATATAGAATACTGTAGAGTATAACTTAATGGACATTATTTAGTATGTAGTATACTGTAGAGTATAACTTAGTGGACATGATATAGAATGTAGTATAGTGTAGAGTATAACTTAGTGGACATGCTATAGTATATAGTATACTGTAGAGTATAACTTAGTGGACATGATATAGTATACTGCCGAGTATAACTTTGTGGACATTATATAGTATACTGTCGAGTATAACTTACAGTATATAGTATATGGTAGAGTATAACTTAGTGGACATGATATAGTATATAGTATACTGTAGAGTATAACTTAGTGGAGATGATATAGTATACTGTCGAGTATAACTTTGTGGACATTATATAGTATACTGTCGAGTATAACTTAATGGACATGACATAGAATATAGTATACTGTCGAGTATAACTTAGTGGACATGATATAATATATAGTATACTGTAGAGTATAACTTAGTTAACATGATATAGAATGTAGTATAGTGTAGAGTGTAACTTAGTGGACATGATATGGAATCTAGTATAGTGTAGAGTATAACTTTGTGGACATGATATAGTATATAGTATACGGTAGAGTATAACTTAGTGGAGATGATATATTATATAGTATAATGTAGAGTATAACTTAGTGGACATGATAAGGTATATAGTATAATGTAGAGTATAACTAAATGGAGATGATATAGTATTTAGTATACTGTAGAGTATAACTTAGTGGAGATGATATAGTATACTGTAGAGTATAACTTAGTGGAGATGATATAGTATATAGTATACTGTAGAGTACAACTTAATGGATATAGTATATAGTATAATGTAGAGTATAACTTAGTGGAGATGATATAGTATATAGTATACTGTAGAGTACAACTTAATGGATATAGTATATAGTATAATGTAGAGTATAACTTAGTGGAGATGATATAGTATATAGTATACTGTAGAGTACAACTTAATGGATATAGTATTTAGTATAATGTAGAGTATAACTTAGTGGAGATGATATAGTATATAGTATAATGTAGAGTACAACTTAATGGATATAGTACATAGTATAATGTAGAGTATAACTTAGTGGACATGATATATTATATAGTATAATGTAGAGTATAACTTAGTGGAGATGATATATTATATAGTATACTGTAGAGTACATCTTAATGGATATAGTATATAGTATAATGTAGAGTATATCTTAGTGGACATGATATAGTATAATGTATACTGTAGAGTATAACTTAGTGGATATAGTATATAGTATAATGTAGAGTATAACTTAGTGGACATGATAAGGTATATAGTATAATGTAGAGTATAACTTAGTGGAGATGATATAGTATTTAGTATACTGTAGAGTATAACTTAGTGGAGATGATATAGTATATAGTATAATGTAGAGTATAACTTAATGGATATATAGTATATAGTATAATGTAGAGTATAACTTAGTGGACATGATAAGGTATATAGTATAATGTAGAGTATAACTTAGTGGAGATGATATAGTATATAGTATACTGCAGAACATGACTTAGTGGACATGATATAGAATACTGTAGAGTATAACTTAATGGACATTATTTAGTATGTAGTATACTGTAGAGTATAACTTAGTGGACATGATATAGAATGTAGTATAGTGTAGAGTATAACTTAGTGGACATGCTATAGTATATAGTATACTGTAGAGTATAACTTAGTGGACATGATATAGTATACTGCCGAGTATAACTTTGTGGACATTATATAGTATACTGTCGAGTATAACTTACCGTATATAGTATATGGTAGAGTATAACTTAGTGGACATGATATAGTATATAGTATACTGTAGAGTATAACTTAGTGGAGATGATATAGTATACTGTCGAGTATAACTTTGTGGACATTATATAGTATACTGTCGAGTATAACTTAATGGACATGACATAGAATATAGTACACTGTCGAGTATAACTTAGTGGACATGATATAATATATAGTATACTGTAGAGTATAACTTAGTTAACATGATATAGAATGTAGTATAGTGTAGAGTGTAACTTAGTGGACATGATATGGAATCTAGTATAGTGTAGAGTATAACTTTGTGGACATGATATAGTATATAGTATACGGTAGAGTATAACTTAGTGGAGATGATATATTATATAGTATAATGTAGAGTATAACTTACTGGAGATGATATAGTATATATACTATACTGTAGAGTACAATTTAATGGATATAGTATATAGTATAATGTAGAGTATAACTTAGTGGAGATGATATATTATATAGTATAATGTAGAGTATAACTTAGTGGAGATGATATAGTATATAGTATAATGTAGAGTATAACTTAGTGGAGATATAGTATAATGTAGAGTATAACGTAGTGGAGATGATATAGTATATAGTATAATGTAGAGTATAACTTAGTGGAGATGATATAGTATAATGTAGAGTATAACTTAATTGACATGATATATTATATAGTATAATGTAGAGTATAACTTAGTGGAGATGATATAGTATATAGTATAATGTAGAGTACAACTTAATGGATATAGTATATAGTATAATGTAGAGTACAACTTAATGGATATAGTATATAGTATAATATAGAGTATAACTTAGTGGACATGATATAGTATATAGTATAATGTAGAGTATAACTTAATTGACATGATATATTATATAGTATAATGTAGAGTATAACTTAGTGGAGATGATATATTATATAGTATACTGTAGAGTACATCTTAATGGATATAGTATATAGTATAATGTAGAGTATAACTTAGTGGAGATGATATAGTATATAGTATAATGTAGAGTATAACTTAATGGATATAGTATATAGTAAAATGTAGAGTATAACTTAGTGGACATGATAAGGTATATAGTATAATGTAGAGTATAACTTAGTGGAGATGATATAGTATTTAGTATACTGTAGAGTATAACTTAGTGGAGATGATATAGTATACTTTAGAGTATAACATAGTGGAGATGATATAGTATATAGTATACTGTAGAGTACAACTTAATGGATTTAGTATATAGTATAATGTAGAGTATAACTTAGTGGAGATGATATAGTATATAGTATACTGTAGAGTACAACTTAATGGATATAGTATATAGTATAATGTAGAGTATAACTTAGTGGAGATGATATAGTATATAGTATACTGTAGAGTACAACTTAATGGATATAGTATTTAGTATAATGTAGAGTATAACTTAGTGGAGATGATATAGTATATAGTATAATGTAGAGTACAACTTAATGGATATAGTATATAGTATAATGTAGAGTATAACTTAGTGGACATGATATATTATATAGTATAATGTAGAGTATAACTTAGTGGAGATGATATATTATATAGTATACTGTAGAGTACATCTTAATGGATATAGTATATAGTATAATGTAGAGTATAACTTAGTGGAGATGATATAGTATATAGTATACTGTAGAGTACAACTTAATGGATATAGTATTTAGTATAATGTAGAGTATAACTTAGTGGAGATGATATAGTATATAGTATAATGTAGAGTACAACTTAATGGATATAGTATATAGTATAATGTAGAGTATAACTTAGTGGACATGATATATTATATAGTATAATGTAGAGTATAACTTAGTGGAGATGATATATTATATAGTATACTGTAGAGTACATCTTAATGGATATAGTATATAGTATAATGTAGAGTATATCTTAGTGGACATGATATAGTATAATGTATACTGTAGAGTATAACTTAGTGGATATAGTATATAGTATAATGTAGAGTATAACTTAGTGGACATGATAAGGTATATAGTATAATGTAGAGTATAACTTAGTGGAGATGATATAGTATTTAGTATACTGTAGAGTATAACTTAGTGGAGATGATATAGTATATAGTATAATGTAGAGTATAACTTAATGGATATATAGTATATAGTATAATGTAGAGTATAACTTAGTGGACATGATAAGGTATATAGTATAATGTAGAGTATAACTTAGTGGAGATGATATAGTATATAGTATACTGCAGAACATGACTTAGTGGACATGATATAGAATACTGTAGAGTATAACTTAATGGACATTATTTAGTATGTAGTATACTGTAGAGTATAACTTAGTGGACATGATATAGAATGTAGTATAGTGTAGAGTATAACTTAGTGGACATGCTATAGTATATAGTATACTGTAGAGTATAACTTAGTGGACATGATATAGTATACTGCCGAGTATAACTTTGTGGACATTATATAGTATACTGTCGAGTATAACTTACAGTATATAGTATATGGTAGAGTATAACTTAGTGGACATGATATAGTATATAGTATACTGTAGAGTATAACTTAGTGGAGATGATATAGTATACTGTCGAGTATAACTTTGTGGACATTATATAGTATACTGTCGAGTATAACTTAATGGACATGACATAGAATATAGTATACTGTCGAGTATAACTTAGTGGACATGATATAATATATAGTATACTGTAGAGTATAACTTAGTTAACATGATATAGAATGTAGTATAGTGTAGAGTGTAACTTAGTGGACATGATATGGAATCTAGTATAGTGTAGAGTATAACTTTGTGGACATGATATAGTATATACTATACGGTAGAGTATAACTTAGTGGAGATGATATATTATATAGTATAATGTAGAGTATAACTTAGTGGATATGATATATTATATAGTATAATGTAGAGTATAACTTAGTGGAGATTATATAGTATATAGTATAATGTAGAGTACAACTTAATGGATATAGTATATAGTATAATGTAGAGTACAACTTAATGGATATAGTATATAGTATAATGTAGAGTATAACTTACTGGAGATGATATAGTATATATACTATACTGTAGAGTACAACTTAATGGATATAGTATATAGTATAATGTAGAGTATAACTTAGTGGAGATGATATATTATATAGTATAATGTAGAGTATAACTTAGTGGAGATGATATAGTATATAGTATAATGTAGAGTATAACTTAGTGGAGATATAGTATAATGTAGAGTATAACTTAGTGGAGATGATATAGTATATAGTATAATGTAGAGTATAACTTAGTGGAGATGATATAGTATAATGTAGAGTATAACTTAATTGACATGATATATTATATAGTATAATGTAGAGTATAACTTAGTGGAGATGATATAGTATATAGTATAATGTAGAGTACAACTTAATGGATATAGTATATAGTATAATGTAGAGTACAACTTAATGGATATAGTATATAGTATAATATAGAGTATAACTTAGTGGACATGATATAGTATATAGTATAATGTAGAGTATAACTTAATTGACATGATATATTATATAGTATAATGTAGAGTATAACTTAGTGGAGATGATATATTATATAGTATACTGTAGAGTACATCTTAATGGATATAGTATATAGTATAATGTAGAGTATAACTTAGTGGAGATGATATAGTATATAGTATAATGTAGAGTATAACTTAATGGATATAGTATATAGTAAAATGTAGAGTATAACTTAGTGGACATGATAAGGTATATAGTATAATGTAGAGTATAACTTAGTGGAGATGATATAGTATTTAGTATACTGTAGAGTATAACTTAGTGGAGATGATATAGTATACTGTAGAGTATAACTTAGTGGAGATGATATAGTATATAGTATACTGTAGAGTACAACTTAATGGATATAGTATATAGTATAATGTAGAGTATAACTTAGTGGAGATGATATAGTATATAGTATACTGTAGAGTACAACTTAATGGATATAGTATATAGTATAATGTAGAGTATAACTTAGTGGAGATGATATAGTATATAGTATACTGTAGAGTACAACTTAATGGATATAGTATTTAGTATAATGTAGAGTATAACTTAGTGGAGATGATATAGTATATAGTATAATGTAGAGTACAACTTAATGGATATAGTATATAGTATAAAGTAGAGTATAACTTAGTGGACATGATATATTATATAGTATAATGTAGAGTATAACTTAGTGGAGATGATATATTATATAGTATACTGTAGAGTACATCTTAATGGATATAGTATATAGTATAATGTAGAGTATATCTTAGTGGACATGATATAGTATAATGTATACTGTAGAGTATAACTTAGTGGATATAGTATATAGTATAATGTAGAGTATAACTTAGTGGACATGATAAGGTATATAGTATAATGTAGAGTATAACTTAGTGGAGATGATATAGTATTTAGTATACTGTAGAGTATAACTTAGTGGAGATGATATAGTATATAGTATAATGTAGAGTATAACTTAATGGATATATAGTATATAGTATAATGTAGAGTATAACTTAGTGGACATGATAAGGTATATAGTATAATGTAGAGTATAACTTAGTGGAGATGATATAGTATATAGTATACTGCAGAACATGACTTAGTGGACATGATATAGAATACTGTAGAGTATAACTTAATGGACATTATTTAGTATGTAGTATACTGTAGAGTATAACTTAGTGGACATGATATAGAATGTAGTATAGTGTAGAGTATAACTTAGTGGACATGCTATAGTATATAGTATACTGTAGAGTATAACTTAGTGGACATGATATAGTATACTGCCGAGTATAACTTTGTGGACATTATATAGTATACTGTCGAGTATAACTTACAGTATATAGTATATGGTAGAGTATAACTTAGTGGACATGATATAGTATATAGTATACTGTAGAGTATAACTTAGTGGAGATGATATAGTATACTGTCGAGTATAACTTTGTGGACATTATATAGTATACTGTCGAGTATAACTTAATGGACATGACATAGAATATAGTATACTGTCGAGTATAACTTAGTGGACATGATATAATATATAGTATACTGTAGAGTATAACTTAGTTAACATGATATAGAATGTAGTATAGTGTAGAGTGTAACTTAGTGGACGTGATATGGAATCTAGTATAGTGTAGAGTATAACTTTGTGGACATGATATAGTATATAGTATACGGTAGAGTATAACTTAGTGGAGATTATATATTATATAGTATAATGTAGAGTATAACTTAGTGGACATGATAAGGTATATAGTATAATGTAGAGTATAACTTAGTGGAGATTATATAGTATTTAGTATACTGTAGAGTATAACTTAGTGGAGATGATATAGTATACTGTAGAGTATAACTTAGTGGAGATGCTATAGTATATAGTATACTGTAGAGTACAACTTAATGGATATAGTATATAGTATAATGTAGAGTATAACTTAGTGGAGATGATATAGTATATAGTATACTGTAGAGTACAACTTAATGGATATAGTATATAGTATAATGTAGAGTATAACTTAGTGGAGATGATATAGTATATAGTATAATGTAGAGTACAACTTAATGGATATAGTATATAGTATAATGTAGAGTATAACTTAGTGGACATGATATATTATATAGTATAATGTAGAGTATAACTTAGTGGAGATGATATATTATATAGTATACTGTAGAGTACATCTTAATGGATATAGTATATAGTATAATGTAGAGTATATCTTAGTGGACATGATATAGTATAATGTATACTGTAGAGTATAACTTAGTGGATATAGTATATAGTATAATGTAGAGTATAACTTAGTGGACATGATAAGGTATATAGTATAATGTAGAGTATAACTTAGTGGAGATGATATAGTATTTAGTATACTGTAGAGTATAACTTAGTGGAGATGATATAGTATATAGTATAATGTAGAGTATAACTTAATGGATATATAGTATATAGTATAATGTAGAGTATAACTTAGTGGACATGATAAGGTATATAGTATAATGTAGAGTATAACTTAGTGGAGATGATATAGTATATAGTATACTGCAGAACATGACTTAGTGGACATGATATAGAATACTGTAGAGTATAACTTAATGGACATTATTCAGTATGTAGTATACTGTAGAGTATAACTTAGTGGACATGATATAGAATGTAGTATAGTGTAGAGTATAACTTAGTGGACATGCTATAGTATATAGTATACTGTAGAGTATAACTTAGTGGACATGATATAGTATACTGCCGAGTATAACTTTGTGGACATTATATAGTATACTGTCGAGTATAACTTACAGTATATAGTATATGGTAGTGTATAACTTAGTGGACATGATATAGTATATAGTATACTGTAGAGTATAACTTAGTGGAGATGATATAGTATACTGTCGAGTATAACTTTGTGGACATTATATAGTATACTGTCGAGTATAACTTAATGGACATGACATAGAATATAGTATACTGTCGAGTATAACTTAGTGGACATGATATAATATATAGTATACTGTAGAGTATAACTTAGTTAACATGATATAGAATGTAGTATAGTGTAGAGTGTAACTTAGTGGACATGATATGGAATCTAGTATAGTGTAGAGTATAACTTTGTGGACATGATATAGTATATAGTATACGGTAGAGTATAACTTAGTGGAGATTATATATTATATAGTATAATGTAGAGTATAACTTAGTGGATATGATATATTATATAGTATAATGTAGAGTATAACTTAGTGGAGATTATATAGTATATAGTATAATGTAGAGTACAACTTAATGGATATAGTATATAGTATAATGTAGAGTACAACTTAATGGATATAGTATATAGTATAATGTAGAGTACAACTTAATGGATATAGTATATAGTATAATGTAGAGTATAACTTACTGGAGATGATATAGTATATATACTATACTGTAGAGTACAACTTAATGGATATAGTATATAGTATAATGTAGAGTATAACTTAGTGGAGATGATATATTATATAGTATAATGTAGAGTATAACTTAGTGGAGATTATATAGTATATAGTATAATGTAGAGTATAACTTAGTGGAGATATAGTATAATGTAGAGTATAACTTAGTGGAGATGATATAGTATATAGTATAATGTAGAGTATAACTTAGTGGAGATTATATAGTATAATGTAGAGTATAACTTAATTGACATGATATATTATATAGTATAATGTAGAGTATAACTTAGTGGAGATGATATAGTATATAGTATAATGTAGAGTACAACTTAATGGATATAGTATATAGTATAATGTAGAGTACAACTTAATGGATATAGTATATAGTATAATATAGAGTATAACTTAGTGGACATGATATAGTATATAGTATAATGTAGAGTACATCTTAATGGATATAGTATATAGTATAATGTAGAGTATAACTTAATTGACATGATATATTATATAGTATAATGTAGAGTATAACTTAGTGGAGATGATATATTATATAGTATACTGTAGAGTACATCTTAATGGATATAGTATATAGTATAATGTAGAGTATAACTTAGTGGAGATGATATAGTATATAGTATAATGTAGAGTATAACTTAATGGATATAGTATATAGTAAAATGTAGAGTATAACTTAGTGGACATGATAAGGTATATAGTATAATGTAGAGTATAACTTAGTGGAGATGATATAGTATTTAGTATACTGTAGAGTATAACTTAGTGGAGATGATATAGTATACTGTAGAGTATAACTTAGTGGAGATGATATAGTATATAGTATACTGTAGAGTACAACTTAATGGATATAGTATATAGTATAATGTAGAGTATAACTTAGTGGAGATGATATAGTATATAGTATACTGTAGAGTACAACTTAATGGATATAGTATATAGTAAAATGTAGAGTATAACTTAGTGGACATGATATAGTATATAGTATACTGTAGAGTACAACTTAATGGATATAGTATTTAGTATAATGTAGAGTATAACTTAGTGGAGATGATATAGTATATAGTATAATGTAGAGTACAACTTAATGGATATAGTATATAGTATAATGTAGAGTATAACTTAGTGGACATAATATATTATATAGTATAATGTAGAGTATAACTTAGTGGAGATGATATATTATATAGTATACTGTAGAGTACATCTTAATGGATATAGTATATAGTATAATGTAGAGTATAACTTAGTGGAGATGATATATTATATAGTATAATGTAGAGTACAACTTAATGGATATAGTATATATAATTCTGTAGAGTATAAGTTAGTGGACATGATATAGTATATAGTATAATGTAGAGTATAACTTAATGGATATAGTATATAGTAAAATGTAGAGTATAACTTAGTGGACATGATAAGGTATATAGTATAATGTAGAGTATAGCTTAGTGGAGATGATATAGTATTTAGTATACTGTAGAGTATAACTTAGTGGAGATTATATAGTATACTGTAGAGTATAACTTAGTGGAGATGTTATAGTATATAGTATAATGTAGAGTATAACTTAATGGATATAGTATATAGTATAATGTAGAGTATATCTTAGTGGACATGATATAGTATATAGTATACTGTAGAGTACAACTTAATGGATATAGTATATATTATAATGTAGAGTATAACTTAGTGGACATGATATAGTATATAGTATACTGTAGAGTACAACTTAATGGATATAGTATATAGTATAATGTAGAGTATAACTTAGTGGACATGATATAGTATATAGTATACTGTAGAGTACAACTTAATGGATATAGTATATAGTATAATGTAGAGGATGTCTTATTGGACATGATATAGTATAATGTATACTGTAGAGTATAACTTAGTGGATATAGTATATAGTATAATGTAGAGTATAACTTAGTGGACATGATAAGGTATATAGTATAATGTAGAGTATAACTTAGTGGAGATGATATAGTATTTAGTATACTGTAGAGTATAACTTAGTGGAGATGATATAGTATATAGTATAATGTAGAGTATAACTTAATGGATATAGTATATAGTATAATGTAGAGTATAACTTAGTGGACATGATAAGGTATATAGTATAATGTAGAGTATAACTTAGTGGAGATGATATAGTATATAGTATAATGTAGAGTATAACTTAATGGACATATAATATAGTATATAGTATACTGTAGATTATAACTTAGTGGACGTGATATAGTATATAGTATAATGTAGAGTATAACTTAATGGACATAGTA
Organism: Oncorhynchus kisutch; assembly: GCF_002021735.2. Classification (NCBI taxonomy): domain Eukaryota; kingdom Metazoa; phylum Chordata; class Actinopteri; order Salmoniformes; family Salmonidae; genus Oncorhynchus; species Oncorhynchus kisutch. The sequence goes on along the minus strand of NC_034189.2, from coordinate 7,520,672 downwards.
TATAGTATACTGTAGAGTATAACTTAGTGGACATGATAAGGTATATAGTATAATGTAGAGTATAACTTAGTGGACATGATAAGGTATACACTACCTTTCCAAACTTTAGGGTCACTTAGAAATGTCCTTGTTTTGAAAGAAAAGCACATTGTTTTGCCCAATAAAATAACATCAAATTGATCAGAAATATGGTGTAGACATTGTTAATGTTGTAAATGACTATTGTAGCTGGAAACGGCTGATTTTTAATGGATTATCTACGTAGGCGAACAGAGGCCCATTATCAGCAACCATCAGTCCTGTGTTCCATTGACACGTTGTGTTAGCTAATCCAAGTTTATCATTTTAAAAGTCTAATTGATCATTAGAAAACCCTTTTGCAATTATGCTAGCACAGCTGAAAACTGTTGTTCTGATTAAAGAAGCAATTAAAATGGCCTTCTTTAGACTAGTTGAGTATCTGGAGCATCATCATTTGTGGGTTCGATTACAGGCTCAAAATGGCCAGAAACAAATACCTTTCTTCTGAAACACATCAGTCTATTCTTGTTCTGAGAAATGAAGGCTATTCTATGTGAGAAATTACCAAGAACCTCACGCTGTGTACTACTCCCTTCACAGAACAGGGCAAACTGGCGCTAACCAAAATAGAAAGAGTGGGAGGCCCCGGTGCAAGAGGACAAGTACTTTAGAAGCAGAGTTCCTCTGTCCAGTGTCTGTGTTCTTTTGCCCATCTTAATCTTTTCTTTTCATTGGCCTGTCTGGGATTTGGATGTGTACTTGTAACTCTGCCTAGGAGGCAGAGAGAGAGAGAGAGACAGCGACAGAGAGTTGAAGGGAACGAAGAGAGAGAGAGAGAGACTCACTTGCTTTGGCAATGTTAACACATGTTTCCCATGCCAATAAAGCCCCTTGAATTGAAATATATATATATATATATATATATATAGAGAGAGAGAGAGAGAGAGAGAGAGAGAGAGAGAGAGAGAGAGAGAGACAGACAGAGACAGAGAGAGAGACAGAGACAGAGAGACAGAGAGAGAGACAGAGAGAGAGAGAGAGAGAGAGAGACAGAGAGAGACTGAGTTCTTTGAGTTTTAAATACTCTTTATTGGGTCTGGGGGCCCACCACACAATAAATACTCATACAAAACCAGTTACACATGAATTAAAAACACAACTCCAATTCCTCCTCCACAGTAACTACACACAACAGCCTCTGAATACCCCATATACTCAAAAACAGATCGATGTTGTTGACAACGCTGCCAACATTCCCTCCAGCATTCCCACCACATCCACAGACCCCTGTCTCCGAATGCTGTTCTTTCGGGTCTTCCATATCGCAAATTTTGCTGCCCCTAACACAAAAGTAAGCAACACAACTTCACCCTTTTGACTGAACCTGTACTTTGGCCCAAATATATACAGTTGGGAAGAGAAAACCTCTCCCAATGTTGAGAACCAATCAGTGATCAGTTCAATCATCCCAACCAACCTGGGACACAGTAAAAACAGATGTGCCAGAGATTCAGACTCAGCACAGAATGGACACCCCTCCCCAACAGTAGGATCCAGATGTACCAGACACAGAATGGACACCCCTCCCCAACAGTAGGATCCAGGTGTACCAGACACAGAATGGACACCCCTCCCCAACAGGAGGATCCAGATGTACCAGACACAGAATGGACACCCCTCCTCAACAGTAGGATCCAGGTGTACCAGACACAGAATGGACACCCCTCCTCAACAGTAGGATCCAGGTGTACCAGACACAGAATGGACACCCCTCCTCAACAGTAGGATCCAGGTGTACCAGACACAGAATGGACACCCCTCCCCAACAGTAGGATCCAGGTGTACCAGACACAGAATGGACACCCTTCCCCAACAGTAGGATCCAGGTGTACCAGACACAGAATGGACACCCCTCCTCAACAGGAGGATCCAGGTGTACCAGACACAGAATGGACACCCTTCCTCAACAGTAGGGTCCAGATGTACCAGACACAGAATGGACACCCTTCCTCAACAGTAGGATCCAGATGTACCAGATGCATGTTAGTGGCTATGGCTCCATGTATTATCCTCCATTGGAGGTCAGCTGTCCTCTTATCAATAGGCAGTTTATATAATGATCGCCAACAGCCTTTTGGAGAGGCACCTGGACCAAGCACATCCGCCCACTTCCAGGGAAGAGGCATGGGACACCTTTACACATATTCTGTACATGGCCTTCTTTCCCACCTCCTTGACCTCCCCCAGCTCCGGGGTATCGAAGGAAAGCAGCATCCCCATGTCCTCTTCAAATGCCCCCATCGCAGCACTAACAATCAGTGCAGGGAACACATAATCCAGACCCTCCTTCCACTGATCAGAATTGGAAGTGTCAGTCACATACTGCAGATGAAGCACTGGCAAGGAGTCGCAGACCTCATCGACGACCTTCCTCAGTAGGCGAGATGATCGGATCCCCACTCTTTCTCCCAGCTCCTCCAATCTGCTCCTGCTCCGCATCAGATGACCCAGCTTGGTACAACCCACGCCTAACAGGCATGAACATAGTCTGGCTGAACCCAGAACACGGGACTGGATGGCAGTGTTGTGAAAAAGAGGCTCTTCAAAAAGCCACATCCCTGGTGGCGTGCAGGCCTTACGGGACTTGACAAAGACTCTCCAAGCCTGCATAACAGACTCATAAAATGGAGTCAGGCCAGTAAAATCACCCCCCTCCAGCTTTAAGAGGAAAAGATGCTTGTCTAAGCCCAAACAGCCCGCTCTCCTCATCAATATGTAGGCTGTTTCGACCCAGCTAGAACAGTCTCTGGGCTGCTTGGAGCCTGAAAGCCGTGATCCTAGAGGAAATGTCCACCAGGCCTTGCCCACCCTCGTGCAGTGGCAGGTACAGGGCTGCAGCTTTAATCCAGTGTTGTCCAGACCAGAAGAAATTGACAAGGGTCCTCTGAAGCTCTTGTATCAGACCCTTTGGTGGCTGTAAAATCATTAGTCTGTGCCACAAGGGTGGAAGCAGCAAGATTATTAATTACCAGGACCCGTCCCCTATAAGACAGCTGGGGCAGCACCCATTTCCACCTTGACAGTCTGGCACACACTTTCTCCGCTACACCCTCCCAGTTCTTTTTTTGAAAGACATCAGAGCCTAGAAAAAAAACCAAAATCTTCATCCCATCTCTGCCCCACTGAAGCCCCCCTGGTAACCATGGAGTGGACCCCATCTGAAGCTGACTTGCCCACAGCGCTTCACTCTTTCCCCAATTGACTCTAGCTGAGGAGGCCCCCTCATACACCTTTAAAGTGTTTGAGAGAACCTTAACATCCTCACCCCCTGTAATAAAAACTATCACGTCATCTGCATACGCAGACAGTGCCATCGTGGGACCCTTCATTACACCTGGCACAAAGAAACCAGTAAGCTTCACTCTTAAAAAACAAAGCATTGGTTCAATCGCCAGACTGCATAACTGCCCTGAAATTGGGCATCCCTGTCTGATGCCCCTTTCGACAGGGATGGGGCAACTTAAACCACCACCCACCTTCACCATACACGAGGCTCCAGCATACAGTAAATTCACCCAAGACAGAAAAACATCCCCAAACCCAAAGGCTTTCATTGTTTTAAACAAGTACTGGTGGTCCACACGATCAAAAGCCTTCTCCTGATCCAACGAAAGTAAACCCACATTTACATCAGACAGTTTACAAATGTCTAAAACATCTCTTATCAGAAACAAGGTGTCAACAATAGAGCGATCAGGTACACAGTAGGACTGGTCCTTGTGGATCAACAATCCCAGATACTCTTTCAACCTGTTTGAGAGACATTTAGAAACTATTTTATATTCTGCGCACAGCAAAGCAACAGGTCTCCAATTTATGAGAGCCAAATCCCCCTTTTTTGGCAACAGTGAAAGCACCGCACGTTGACAGGATACAGGAAGAGAACCCTCATGAAAAGATTCACACAGCACTTCATAAAAATCCTCCCCAACAGACCCCCAAAAGTGCTCATAAAACTCAGATGGTAAACCATCGATGCCAGGGGCTCGGCCTGATGAGAGCTGCATAACTGCTGTGGACAGCTCCTGCAGTGTAATGTCAGCATCCAATGCGACTCTCTGCTCAGTTCCCAATTGAGGAAGACCATGTAACAACTGTTCAGTACACAGAGTCACAATCCTCCGCCTTATAAAGGGACGAGTAGAAATCCCCGGCATGTTGACGCATCTCAATATCATTTGTGGTCACCTTCCCTTCAGGGAGACGAAGGCAGACCATCTGTTTACGTTGCAATGTCGACTGTCCTAGGTTAAAAAAAAAAGCACTAGGAGCATCCATATCCTTGAGGGAAGCGAAACGAGACCTAATCAAGGCACCCTTCACTCTTTCATGCAGAAACGATCTCAGTTCATGTCTCTTGTCCTGTAAGTTCATGACTAGTCCAGGGTCATTCTGAGTGAGCAGCTTCAATTCAATAGATTTGATGTCCTGTTCAAGGGCCTTGATAGTCTCTTTAACTTCACTAGTTTGAGACAGAGCAGTATACTGTTGACAAAATACTCGTATTTGGGCCTTCCCAACCTCCCACCATTGTCTCAAGGACTCAACATTCCCTTTTATACCCCTCCATTTTTCCCAAAACAACAAAAACCTGTCACAAAACATGACATCATGTAACAATTTAACATTAAAAAAGCAGTAAGGTGATGACCTTCGTGGACAGGACAAGTGAATATCAACAGTAACCATATGATGATCAGAGAAACCCACAGGAGTAATGGCACACTTTCCAACCCTACTACAGTATTGCTCAGATACATGCAACCTGTCTAAACTTGCTGCACTGACACGACCTTCATTAATTTTTAGCCATGTGTACTGCCTAACTTTGGCATTCCTTACTCTCCACACATCAGAAAGCTCAAACTCAGTTAACAGACCAGACAGGCAAGTGGCTGACCGCAGGTGAGGTTCTTCAGCGGTGCGATCAACAGTAAAATCCACAGTACAGTTCCAGTCCCCCCCCCTAAAACCATACACCCCTCTTGGTCAGACTGTCTTAAGGTTTCCTTTAGTTGATCAAATACAGCAATACGCTCTGTACCCTCATTAGGAGCATAAACATAAAAATATATATAAAAACCCCATAACATCCACCTTGACCAATAAAACCATAACATCCACCTTGACCAATAAAACCATAACATCCACCTTGACCAATAAAACCATAACATCCACCTTGACCAATAAAACCATAACATCCACCTTGACCAATAAAACCATAACATCCACCTTGACCAATAAAACCATAACATCCACCTTGACCAATAAAACCATAACATCCACCTTGACCAATAAAACCCGACCCTTGACAATCTCTGTTGTAGATACCACAGTCACCCCTAAGCCTGAGGAAAATGAAATTTTAACCCCAGTACTGAAATTAGTACCATGACTGAGTACATGCTGTCCCTCCCACCACATACCCCAGTCAACCTCATTTTCCTCATCGCTATGTGTCTCCTGTAGGAAAACTACATTAAGCCTTTTCTGTTTTATTACTTCTAATACCCAAGCCCTCTTATTCCTGTCCCTTCCCCCATTCATATTGAGAGAACCTCCATGTAGAAAAGAGAAAAGAAAAGCAGAAGAAACCAAGGAGAAAAAAGACACCCTATGAAGCATGATCATCATCATTATTTTTTTTCCTTCTCTTAACCTGAACACGTTTCCCACCAACTTTTGCTGCTGCAACAGCAGTAATACATTTCCTCAAGCGAAACCGCTTCTTCTCACTCAGCTGGTCTAACCCCACCGTCTTCTGTAACATCACAGCTGACCTCACAAACTTATCAACATCAAAATAATCTGCCAATTTGAAAGATTTCCCAAAAGTCTGATCCAGAAACCCATTTACCTCCTCTAGATCATAAACTGAGTCCTCACCAGCAGCTGTCATATCTAAAGAGATATCCATATCATTCTCCCGATCCTCAGCTGAGACCACAGACAACTGACTCCCCTCTACCACACCCCTTTCAACACTCCCCACTTGCACCTCATCACTCGTACCAAGCATCTCCTCCACTACCTTGGAGACTAGCCCCACCTGAACATCACTACTCATAGTGGGCATCTCCTCCACTACCTGGGAGACTAGCTCCACCTGAACATCACTACTCATAGTGGGCATCTCCTCCACTAACTGGGAGCCTAGCTCCACCTGAACATCACTACTCATAGTGGGCATCTCCTCCACTACCTGGGAGACTAGCCCCACCTGAATATCACTACTCATAGTGGGCATCTCCTCCACTAACTGGGAGCCTAGCTCCACATGAACCCCAGCACTCATAGTGGGCATCTCCTCCACTACCTGGGAGACTAGCCCCACCTGAACATCACTACTCATAGTGGGCATCTCCTCCACTACCTGGGAGCCTAGCTCCACATTAAAACCCTCCTGTACCTCATTACTCGTAGTGGGCATCTCCTCCACTACCTGGGAGCCTAGCTCTGCATGAACCCCAGCACTCGTAGTGGGCATCTCCTCCACTACCTGGGAGCCTAGCTCCACATTAAAACCCTCCTGTACCTCATTACTCGTAGTGGGCATCTCCTCCACTCCCAGGGAGCCTAGCTCCACATTAAAACCCTCAACTGAGGCCACAGACCCCTGACTCCCCTCAGTCACATCCCTCTCAACACTCCCCACTCAACACTCCCCACTCCTCACTCGTACCGGGCACCTCCTCCACTACCCCCTCCTTTACCCCAGCACTCGTACTGGGCACCTCCTCACCAGTCTGAGGAACTGGCTCTTCAGATACATCCTTACCTTCTACAACAAAAATTTTCTGCTGCATAACGTTTCCCTCTAATACAAGTTGCAACCCCGTGCCCTCATCACGGATAACTTGTTCCTCAGCAACAGGTGCTTGTGGCGGCTCTACCGCTGTCGGCCCACCTCTCTCTACATCAGTGGGCCCAGGCGTTACAAGGCCCACCTCTCCCTACATCAGTGGGCCCAGGCGTTACGAGGCCCACCTCTCCCTACATCAGTGGGCCCAGGCGTTACGAGGCCCAGCTCTCTCTACATCAGTGGGCCCACGCGTTACGAGGCCCAGCTCTCTCTACATCAGTGGGCCCAGGCGTTACGAGGCCCACCTCTCTCTACATCAGTGGGCCCAGGCGTTACGAGGCCCACCTCTCTCTACATCAGTGGGCCCAGGCGTTACGAGGACCACCTGCGCCCCTCCCTCGGCCTTCTCCCTTTTCGGGCAAGCATGTTGTTTATGACCAACATCTCCACACTCAAAAACCGTTGACTACCCGTACTAGCATAAGCCATATACAGTCTATTATCATAATTGATTTTAAACGATAACTCTAAAGTTTGCTCCTGTGAGTCCAAAAACATAAACACCTGTCGCCGAAATGACATTACCTGTTTCAACGCCGGGTGTTTGCAACCCAACGGGACAACCTTAATTGAACTGGCGAACTTCCCAAAGCGCAATAACTCGCGCTCCAATAGCTCATTTGGAATAAACGGCGGTACATTTGAAATCGTTACCCTTGTTGACGGAGAAAAAAGCGGCGTAACTTGAATAAACATTCCTTTAAGAAATACACCATGCTCAACCATCCGATCAACAAGACACTCTCCTTTAAGAAGTACACCATGCTCAACCATCCGATCTACTAGACACTCTTCTTTAAGAAGTACACCATGCTCAACCATCCGATCAACCAGACACTCTTCTTTAAGAAGTACACCATGCTCAACCATCCGATCAACTAGACACTCTTCTTTAAGAAGTACACCATGCTCAACCATCCGATCTACCAGACACTCTTCTTTAAGAAGTACACCATGCTCAACCATTCGATCAACCAGACACTCTTCTTTTAGAAGTACGATCAACAAGACGCTCTTCTTTAAGAAGTACACCATGCTCAACCATACGACCAACTAGACACTCTTCTTTAAGAAGTACACCATGCTCAACCATCCGATCTACCAGACACTCTTCTTTAAGAAATACACCATGCTCAACCATCCGATCAACCAGACACTCTTCTATAAGAAGTACACCATGCTCAACCATCCGATCAACTAGACACTCTTCTTTAAGAAGTACACCATGCTCAACCAACCGATCTACCAGACACTCTTCTTTAAGAAATACACCATGCTCAACCATACGACCAACTAGACACTCTTCTTTAAGAAGTACACCATGCTCAACCATACGACCAACTAGACACTCTTCTTTAAGAAATACACCATGCTCAACCATCCGATCAACTAGACACTCTTCTTTAAGAAGTACACCATGCTCAACCATACGACCAACTAGACACTCTTCTTTAAGAAGTACACCATGCTCAACCATCCGATCAACTAGACACTCTTCTTTAAGAAGTACACCATGCTCAACCATCCGATCTACTAGACACTCTTCTTTAAGAAGTACACCATGCTCAACCATTCGATCTACCAGACACTCTTCTTTAAGAAGTACACCATGCTCAACCATCCGATCTACCAGACACTCTTCTTTAAGAAGTACACCATGCTCAACCATCCCATCTACCAGACACTCTTCTTTAAGAAGTACACCATGCTCAACCATCCCATCTACCAGACACTCTCCTTTAAGAAGTACACCATGCTCAACCATCCGTTCTACCAGACACTCTTCTTTAAGAAGTACACCATGCTCAACCATCCCATCTACCAGACACTCTCCTTTAAGAAGTACACCATGCTCAACCATCCCATCTACCAGACACTCTCCTTTAAGAAGTACACCATGCTCAACCATCCCATCTACCAGACACTCTCCTTTAAGAAGTATACCATGCTCAACCATCCGATCTACCATACACTCTTCTTTAAGAAGTACACCATGCTCAACCATCCGATCTACCAGACACTCTTCTTTAAGAAGTACACCATGCTCAACCATCCCATCTACCAGACACTCTTCTTTAAGAAGTACACCATGCTCAACCATCCCATCTACCAGACACTCTCCTTTAAGAAGTACACCATGCTCAACCATCCCATCTACCAGACACTCTCCTTTAAGAAGTACACCATGCTCAACCATCCCATCTACCAGACACTCTTCTATAAGAAGTACACCATGCTCAACCATCCCATCTACCAGACACTCTCCTTTAAGAAATACCACCACAGCTTTATTCATCCGGGATGCATAAGCAACATTCTCATATCCCACCTTCTCTCCTTCCTCCAGAAACTCCTCCACCGTGACAGTAGCTTCAGTAACACACCTAAAGCCGTGCTGAAGTGACAGGGACGGCATCCCCATTCAGGCTGCCATCCCCATTCGGGCTGCCATCCCCATTCGGGCTGCCATCCCCATTCGCGCTGCCATCCCCATTCAGGCTGCCATCCCCATTCGCGCTGCCATCCCCGCCAAAATCAGGGTAATTTCGATACGAAAAACAAAATAATTAATTCTACCACAACAACAAAAAATAACCTTAATCAGCACAGAAGAAAACCAAAAAAATGCCACCAAGAAATAGCAAACCGAAAAAAAGTTGTGAATATCTAACTCTCCACAACACACGCACTCCTTCACTCAAACAATTCCCAGCATGCACCAATCTCTCCCAGCATACAGAGACAGAGACAGAGAGAGACAGAGAGAGAGACAGAGAGAGAGAGACAGAGAGAGAGAGAGAGAGAGAGAGGACAGAGGAGGAGAGAGAGAGAGAGAGAGAGAGAGAGAATGAGAGAGAGAAAGAGAGAGAGAGAGAGAGATCAAACAATTCCCAGCATGCACCAATCTCTCCCAGCATACAGAGACAGAGACAGAGAGAGAGAAATGAATCGGCTACTTAAAGGTATAAAAAGTGAAACTGTATTTATCTTAAACAGAACTGCCATTTCACAGCGCAACATAACTATTTGTAGAAAAGGCCCATGGAGTTGGTGGAATAATCCTTTAATTCATGTCCATTTACTCAGCTGGGCCAGGGGCCCTTTAATTAGGTCAGGTGGAAATGACCGACAGATCTCAACTCCATAAAAGGAGGAAATGGCCATCGCCTGATCTCGCTGCTTTCTCTTCCTTAACTCCGTCTGATCCAGACGTTCTGTGCGTCCATGAATCCACCGACTCTGTTACCTTTCATCGGAACTATCTGTGGTGATCGGGGGAGCTATCAGTTATTGCTGATCGTTATTACCGTGTAATGTGAATTGTCAATGATCACGGCCCCATGGATCCTCATAGGCCAATTATGTAATCGATATGGTTCATGTGTAATGAAATGAATTATATGTACACACGAAGACAATTGAAAGAGTGAAATGAGAAACGTCATTGATTGTTTGCTAACTGATCGACTTTGATACCAAACTATATTATAGATTGAATAATAATAATAATTTTCATGATTGATGATAAATAGTTACGAGCCTAAATGACTCGCTGATGATTACTATTGACTTATTAATGAACTGGACTGTTGAATTCCCTAAATTATGTTAATAATGAATGATATGATTTGATCTTTGATTATGAATTTGATTGGATACATGTTATTTGTTTCCTTTGTGATGCAGCACAGACTACTCAGCAAATATACCACTTTATGGTTAAAGGAATTCCTGCCTCAGTCTCATCCATTCCTCTGTCACCTGACACGTGACCACCTGTTCACCTTCACTGTCAGTCATCCTACCTGTCCAGCTACCCACACAGATTCCACTAATCTTTCACTATTGTACTAACTATTTGTTCCATTGGTGTTGAGAATCTTGTCAGAGGTTCAGAAAAAAGACAGGGCATATGGGGACAGAGAGAGAGACAGAGGGAGAGAGAGAGAGAGAGAGAGAGAGGAGGAGGAGAGAGATATATGAGTGAAAGAGACAGAAACAAAGCAAGGCCTCAAGGTGAGCTTTCTTTCTCTCTCTTCTCCCGTCTCTTTCCTTCATCTCTCTCTCTAACTCTGTCTCTCTACCTCCATCCCTCTCTCTCATCCATCACTCTCTCTTTCCTTAATCTCTCTCTCTAACTCTCTGTCTCTACCTCCATCCCTCTCTCTCTCATCCATCGCTCTCTCTTTCCCTCATCTCTGTCTCTCTACCTCCATCCCTCTCTCTATCATCCATCTCTCTCTCATCTGCCCATCTCTCTCTCTCCATTCTCTCTCCCTCCTTTCTCTCTCCCCCTCTTTCCCCCTCATTATCTCTCTCTCTCCCTCCATCTATCCCCCCCTCTCTCCTTGCTCTGCTCTCCTCTTGTTTGGGCGAAACAGAGTGAAGGATGAAAAGCTGGAGGCGAGAACAAAAAAATGCACAGGATGGAGAGAGAGGAGGAGGTAAGGGGAGAGAGAGAGAGGGGGGATGGAAGAGAGGATCAGAGAAGAGTGGCGTTAGGGAGAGAGAGGAGGTGGTAAGGGGAGAGAGAGAGAGGGGGGATGGAAGAGAGGATCAGAGAAGAGTGGCGGTAGGGAGAGAGAGGAGAAGGTAAGGGGAGAGAGAGAGGGGGATGGAAGTGAGGATCAGAGGAGTGGCGGTAGGGAGAGAGAAGGGGAGTGAGGGGGAGAGAGAGAGAGGGGGGGGGGGTGGAAGAGAGGATCAGAGAAGAGTGGCGGTAGGGAGAGAGAGGAGGAGGTAAGGGGAGAGAGAGAGAGAGAGAGAGAGAGAGAGAGAGAGAGAGAGGGACGATGGAAGAGAGGATCAGAGAAGAGTGGCATTAGGGAGAGAGAGGAGGAGGGAGGGAGAGAGAGAGAGAGGGGGGGGTGGAAGTGAGGATCAGAGAAGAGTGGCGGTGGGGAGAGAGAGGAGGAGGTAGGGAGAGAGAGAGAGAGGGGGGGGGTGGAGGGATGGAGAGAGAGAAACAGGGAGAGAGATGGGAGGGTGAGAGAGGGGGAGGGATGGAGAAAGGGAGAGAGAGGAGAGAGGAGAGAGGGAGAGAGAGAGTGGGGGGTGGAGGGATGGAGAGAGAGAGACAGAGAGAGACAGAGAGAGAGAGAGAGAGAGAGAGAGAGAGAGAGAGAGAGAGAGAGACAGACAGAGAGAGAGAGAGAGAGAGAGAGAGAGAGAGAGAGAGAGATGGTGTTGATGGTATCCTCAATGAAATGATCAAATATACAGACAACAAATTCCAATTGGCTATACTAAAACTCTTTAACATCATACTTAGCTCTGGCATCTTCCCCAATATTTGGAACCAAGGACTGATCACCCCAATCCACAAAAGTGGAGACAAATTTGACCCCAATAACTACCGTGGAATATGTGTCAACAGTAACCTTGGGAAAATCCTCTGCATTATTATTAACAGCAGACTCGTACATTTCCTCAATGAAAACAATGTACTGAGCAAATGTCAAATTGTCTTTTTACCAAATTACCGTACAACAGACCATGTATTCACCCTGCACACCCTAATTGACAACCAAACAAACCAAAACAAAGGCAAAGTCTTCTCATGCTTTGTTGATTTCAAAAAAGCCTTCGACTCAATCTGGCATGAGGGTCTGCTATACAAACTGATGGAAAGTGGTGTTGGGGGTAAAACATACGACATTATAAAATCCATGTACACAAACAACAAGTGTGCGGTTAAAATTGGCAAAAAACACAAACATTTCTTCACACAGGGTCGCGGGGTTAGACAGGGATGCAGCTTAAGCCCCACCCTCTTCAACATATATATCAACGAATTGGCGAGGGCACTAGAAAAGTCTGCAGCACCCGGCCTCCCCCTGCTAGAATCCGAAGTCAAATGTCTGCTGTTTGCTGATGATCTGGTGCTTCTGTCACCAACCAAGGAAGGCCTACAGCAGCACCTAGATCTTATGCACAGATTCTGTCAGACCTGGGCCCTGACAGTAAATCTCAGTAAGACCAAAATAATGGTGTTCCAAAAAAGGTCCAGTCACCAGGACCACAAATACAAATTCCATCTAGACACTGTTGCCCTAGAGCACACAAAAAACTATACATACCTTGGCCTAAACATCAGCACCACAGGTAACTTCCACAAAGCTGTGAACGATCTGAGAGACAAGGCAAGAAGGGCATTCTATGCCATCAAAAGAAACATAAATTTCAACATACCAATTAGGATTTGGCTAAAAATACTTGAATCAGTCATAGAGCCCATTGCCCTTTATGGTTGTGAGGTCTGGGGTCCGCTCACCAACCAAGACTTCACAAAATGGGACAAACACCAAATTGAGACTCTGCACGCAGAATTCTGCAAAAATATTCTCCGTGTACAACGTAGAACACCAAATAATGCATGCAGAGCAGAATTAGGCCGATACCCACTAATTATCAAAATCCAGAAAAGAGCTGTTAAATTCTACAACCACCTAAAAGGAAGCGATTCACAAACCTTCCATAACAAAGCCATCACCTACAGGGAGATGAACCTGGAGAAGAGTCCCCTAAGCAAGCTGGTCCTGGGGCTCTGTTCACAAACACAAACACACCCTACAGAGCCCCAGGACAGCAGCACAATTAGACCCAACCAAATCATGAGAAAACAAAAAGAGAACTACTTAACACATTGGAAAGAATTAACAAAAAAACAGAGCAAACTAGAATGCTATTTGGCCCTACACAGAGAGTACACAGCGGCAGAATACCTGACCACTGTGACTGACCCAAAATTAAGGAAAGCCTTGACTATGTACAGACTCAGTGAGCATAACCTTGCTATTGAGAAAGGCCGCCGTAGGCAGACATGGCTCTCAAGAGAAGACAGGCTATGTGCTCACTGCCCACAAAATGAGGTGGAAACTGAGCTGCACTTCCTAACCTCCTGCCCAATGTATGACCATATTAGAGAGACATATTTCCCTCAGATTACACAGATCCACAAAGAATTCGAAAACAAATCAAATTTTGAAAAACTCCCATATCTACTGGGTGAAATTCCACAGTGTGCCATCACAGCAGCAAGATTTGTGACCTGTTGCCACGAGAAAAGGGCAACCAGTGAAGAACAAACACCATTGTAAATACAACCCATATTTATGCTTATTTATTTTATCTTGTGTCCTTTAGCCATTTGTACATTGTTAGACCACTGTATATATATATAATATGACATTTGTAATGTCTTTACTGTTTTGAAACTTCTGTATGTGTAATGTTTACTGTTAATTTTAGTTGTTTTTCACTTTATATATTCACTTTGTATGTTGTCTACCTCACTTGCTTTGGCAATGTTAACACATGTTTCCCATGCCAATAAAGCCCTTGAATTGAATTGAATTGAATTGAGAGACAGAGAGAGACAGAGAGGCCATGAGAATTAGAGTAGGATAAACGTAGATAAACTTAGATTTTATAAAGGATAAAACCCTTTACATCAAAACCATTTTTTACCACCAAGGACAAACAAGAACAATCTTGTAACAAACCAAAAGGTGCAGAAGAAACAAACCTGTAAATCCCATCCAACACATCACTGAGTGAGTAATGTTCAGTCTGAACCTACTTCTGAAGTCCAAAAAAAGTTAAAGACAATAATCTCTAGATCATTTTGTTATGTAAAAGCTTTGTAAATAAAGCCACTAAGCTTCTAGGACAGACCAGACCGGGCTGCATCTTCAATTAGCACTGAAGTGTGAAGTGAGAGGTGTGAACTCTTGAGCCTAACAATGTCAGTTTCACTGCCTCCCCCACCCAAATACAGAGGCTTTTGTAGCTCCCATGGCTTCCCCCTGTGCTGATGTCACCACAGTACCCCTTGGAGGGTACAAATAAAACGACGCGCGACAGAAATATCCTCCTCAAACTGATGCTGACCTTTGGAACAGCTAATAAATCCTTGTAATACAGCCCACACCTTCACAGTAAATCCATGTAATATGGCCCACACCTTCACAGTAAATCCATGTAATATAGCCTCCACCTTCACAGTAAATCCATGTAATATAGCCCACACCTTCACAGTAAATCAGCCCTCAGAGTTTAGCTGCCCCCCCCCCCGAACCAGATACAGAGGCCTTTGAAGCTCCCTGCACCAAGGTGTATCCCTGTGCTGATGTCATCATCACATCACAATACAGTTCCCCTGGGATATTACAAAACAACACTGAGCACGGAGCACAAAGATAAACTCCAGAAGCTGTTTGCTGACTGGTAAAAAGAGGGGAACACAGTGTTATATTAACCAGACTATCCCCTGGTACAGTGCTATATTAACCAGACCATCCCCTGGTATACTAACCATACCATCCCCTGGTACAGTGCTATATTAACCAGACCATCCCCTGGTATATTAACCAGCCCATCCCCTGGTACAGTGCTATATTAACCAGACCATCCCCTGGTATACTAACCATACCATCCCCTGGTACAGTGCTATATTAACCAGACCATCCCATGGTATATTAACCAGACCATCCCCTGGTACAGTGCTATATTAACCAGACCATCCCCTGGTATATTAACCAGACCATCCCCTGGTACAGTGCTATATTAACCAGACCATCCCCTGGTATATTAACCAGACCATCCCCTGGTACAGTGCTATATTAACCAGACCATCCCCTGGTATATTAACCAGACCATCCCCTGGTACAGTGCTATATTAACCAGACCATCCCCTGGCACAGTGCTATATTAACCAGACCATCCCCTGGTATATTAACCAGACCATCCCCTGGTACAGTGCTATATTAACCAGACCATCCCCTGGTATATTAACCAGACCATCCCCTGGTACAGTGCTATATTAACCAGACCATCCCCTGGTACAGTGCTATATTAACCAGACCATCCCCTGGCACAGTGCTATATTAACCAGACCATCCCCTGGTATATTAACCAGACCATCCCCTGGTACAGTGCTATATTAACCAGACCATCCCCTGGTACAGTGCTATATTAACCAGACCATCCCCTGGTATATTAACCAGACCATCCCCTGGTACAGTGCTATATTAACCAGACCATCCCCTGGCACAGTGCTATATTAACCAGACCATCCCCTGGTATATTAACCAGACCATCCCCTGGTACAGTGCTATATTAACCAGACCATCCCCTGGTATATTAACCAGACCATCCCCTGGTACAGTGCTATATTAACCAGACTATCCCCTGGTACAGTGCTATATTAACCAGACCATCCCCTGGTACAGTGCTATATTAACCAGACCATCCCTGGTACAGTGCTATATTAACCAGACCATCCCCTGGTACAGTGCTATATTAACCAGACCATCCCCTGGTACAGTGCTATATTAACCAGACCATCCCCTGGTACAGTGCTATATTAACTCGACCATCCCCTGGTACAGTGCTATATTAACCAGACCATCCCCTGACACAGTGCTATATTAACCAGACCATCCCCTGACACAGTGCTATATTAACCACACCGTCCCCTGACACAGTGCTATATTAACCACACCATCCCCTGGCATGACACAGTGCTATAAGAGCTCACTACTCCTATGTCATGACAGAGGGTATTGGCCCAGGGTGGAAAAGTCAGAATCCTAGACACTGAGGACATTGAAACAACCTCTATCAACGTGGTGCAGGGCCTCCTTAAACAGTGCCAGCAGGACTTCCTGGATCAAAGAGAGAACAGCAGGAAGTGGTCTCTCTCTGTGATGACTTCCTGGATCAAAGAGAGAACAGCAGGAAGTGGTCTCTCTCTGTGATGACTTCCTGGATCAAAGAGAGAACAGCAGGAAGTGGTCTCTCTCTGTGATGACTTCCTGGATCAAAGACAGAGAACAGGAAGTGGTCTCTCTCTGTGATGACTTCCTGGATCAAAGACAGAGAACAGGAAGTGGTCTCTCTCTCTGTGATGCCTTCCTGGATCAAAGACAGAGAACAGGAAGTGGTCTCTCTCTGTGATGACTTCCTGGATCAAAGACAGAGAACAGGAAGTGGTCTCTCTCTCTGTGATGACTTCCTGGATCAAAGACAGAGAACAGGAAGTGGTCTTTCTCTGTGATGACTTCCCCATCCTGAGTGAGTCTGATCACACCTCTTCAAACTGTCCTTCAGATGAGGATAGACCCCCTCCCCCTCCCCCTCCCCGGCACTGAACACACCCAGGTCCCACAACTGCACTGCTCCTCCATCATGGAGAGAGACCTGGTGAGGCTCAGAGTGCTAGTCCACACAATCCAGACAGAACAAACCCACTAAACATAGCAGCACAACAACACCCCCCCAACAAGACCCAGAGGGCGGAAGGTGGAGATGGACGGCTGAGGGTGGCCACAGCACTCAAGGGAGTGATTGAAAAAGCTTCTTCAACATTCCCTAACATGCCATTGGTTATCTCCACTCTGCCACCATACAGCGGGTGAACGCAACCATTTTGACTGTGCCTCAGAACCTAATGTCTACCTGGCCCACCACTCCACCCTGGACTTGAGTAGCCTTTATGACCAGGTCCACCTCTACAAAACCTCATGTCTACCTGGCCCACCACTCCACCCTGGACTTGAGCAGCCTTTATGACCAGGTCCACCTCTACAAAACCTCATGTCTACCTGGCCCACCACTCCACCCTGGACTTGAACAGCCTTTATGACCAGGTCCACCTCTACAAAACCTAATGTCTACCTGGCCCACCACTCCACCCTGGACTTGAACAGCCTTTATGACCAGGTCCACCTCTACAAAACCTAATGTCTACCTGGCCCACCACTTCACCCTGGACTTGAGCAGCCTTTACGACCAGGTCCACCTCCACATGGCAGCCATCCCAACATCTGCCAGGACCTCACACAGGAACAACAGAGCAGCGGACTCCCCACACAAACCAACAAGACACCCTCCCAGACCTGAAGGACCTGCACTGAGAGGACCCATGCCAAGAGGACCTATACCCAGAGCAACGCATCACCTGCCAAACCCCAACCAGCTGAGACCACCCCAAACATAGCCTGGCCACACCTTACATAGGCCCCCCCAAGATTAGACCTATGCCCCTTCTGCCCCCCCCCCCCATGCCCCTTACCCCTGCGGCAAGGACATCAACCTGACAGCAGGACATCTGCCCAGGCCGTGAGCAGAGCAACAGGCCCAACCCCCACTATTACACCTACCCAAGCCCCATCCTGCAACAGACCCAACCCCCACTATTACACCTACCCAAGCCCCATCCTGTAACAGGCCCAACCCCCACTATTACACCTACCCAAGCCCCATCCTGTAACAGGCCCAGCCCCCACTATTACACCTACCCAAGCCCCATCCTGCAACAGGCCCAACCCCCACTGTTACACCTACCCAAGCCCCATCCTGCAACAGGCCCAACCCCCACTGTTACACCTACCCAAGCCCCATCCTGCAACAGGCCCAACCCCCACTATTACACCTACCCAAGCCCCATCCTGTAACAGGCCCAACCCCCACTGTTACACCTACCCAAGCCCCATCCTGCAACAGGCCCAGCCCCCGCTATTACACCTACCCAAGCCCCATCCTGTAACAGGCCCAGCCCCCACCATTACACCGACCCAAGCCCCATCCTGCAACAGGCCCAACCCCCACTATTACACCCAGCCAAGCCCCATCCTGCAACAGGCCCAACCCCCACTATTACACCTACCCAAGCCCCATCCTGTAACAGGCCCAACCCCCACTATTACACCTACCCAAGCCCCATCCTGCAACAGGCCCAACCCCCACTGTTACACCTACCCAAGCCCCATCCTGTAACAGGCCCAACCCCCACTATTACACCTACCCAAGCCCCATCCTGCAACAGGCCCAACCCCCACTGTTACACCTACCCAAGCCCCATCCTGTAACAGGCCCAACCCCCACTATTACACCTACCCAAGCCCCATCCTGCAACAGGCCCAACCCCCACTATTACACCTACCCAATCCCCATCCTGTAACAGGCCTAACCCCCACTATTACACCTACCCAAGCCCCATCCGGTGACCTAAGAGGTATGTATCAGATGCTCAACATGCTCTGCTCACACCTACTGTGATGGTCGGGGCCTTAAACACACAAAAACAACACTAGACACTATGGGACACAAAGCTATTACTATCTCAACCTGGAACATACAAGGTCTGAGGTCATCTGCCTTTGGCCTAAAGAGCAGGAACCCAGACTTCATCAAAGATATTGGAAATACAGACAAACTATTAGAAACCTGGTATAGAGGAGATGGACCCACTGGTTGCCCTCTAGGTTACAGAGAGCTGGTAGTCCCATCCACCACACTACCAGGTGGGTGGTATAGAGGAGATGGACCCACTGGTTGCCCTCTAGGTTACAGAGAGCTGGTAGTCCCATCCACCACACTACCAGGTGGGTGGTATAGAGGAGATGGACACACTGGTTGCCCTCTAGGTTACAGAGAGCTGGTAGTCCCATCCACCACACTACCAGGTGGGTGGTATAGAGGAGATGGACCCACTGGTTGCCCTCTAGGTTACAGAGAGCTGGTAGTCCCATCCACCACACTACCAGGTGGGTGGTATAGAGGAGATGGACCCACTGGTTGCCCTCTAGGTTACAGAGAGCTGGTAGTCCCATCCACCACACTACCAGGTGGGTGGTATAGAGGAGATGGACCCACTGGTTGCCCTCTAGGTTACAGAGAGCTGGTAGTCCCATCCACCACACTACCAGGTGGGTGGTATAGAGGAGATGGACCCACTGGTTTCCCTCTAGGTTACAGAGAGCTGGTAGTCCCATCCACCACACTACCAGGTGGGTGGTATAGAGGAGATGGACCCACTGGTTTCCCTCTAGGTTACAGAGAGCTGGTAGTCCCATCCACCACACTACCAGGTGGGTGGTATAGAGGAGATGGACCCACTGGTTTCCCTCTAGGTTACAGAGAGCTGGTAGTCCCATCCACCACACTACCAGGTGGGTGGTATAGAGGAGATGGACCCACTGGTTGCCCTCTAGGTTACAGAGAGCTGGTAGTCCCATCCACCACACTACCAGGTGGGTGGTATAGAGGAGATGGACCCACTGGTTTCCCTCTAGGTTACAGAGAGCTGGTAGTCCCATCCACCACACTACCAGGTGGGTGGTATAGAGGAGATGGACCCACTGGTTTCCCTCTAGGTTACAGAGAGCTGGTAGTCCCATCCACCACACTACCAGGTGGGTGGTATAGAGGAGATGGACCCACTGGTTTCCCTCTAGGTTACAGAGAGCTGGTAGTCCCATCCACCACACTACCAGGTGGGTGGTATAGAGGAGATGGACCCACTGGTTGCCCTCTAGGTTACAGAGAGCTGGTAGTCCCATCCACCACACTACCAGGTGGGTGGTATAGAGGAGATGGACCCACTGGTTGCCCTCTAGGTTACAGAGAGCTGGTAGTCCCATCCACCACACTACCAGGTGGGTGGTATAGAGGAGATGGACCCACTGGTTGCCCTCTAGGTTACAGAGAGCTGGTAGTCCCATCCACCACACTACCAGGTGGGTGGTATAGAGGAGATGGACCCACTGGTTGCCCTCTAGGTTACAGAGAGCTGGTAGTCCCATCCACCACACTACCAGGTGGGTGGTATAGAGGAGATGGACCCACTGGTTGCCCTCTAGGTTACAGAGAGCTGGTAGTCCCATCCACCACACTACCAGGTGGGTGGTATAGAGGAGATGGACCCACTGGTTGCCCTCTAGGTTACAGAGAGCTGGTAGTCCCATCCACCACACTACCAGGTGGGTGGTATAGAGGAGATGGACCCACTGGTTGCCCTCTAGGTTACAGAGAGCTGGTAGTCCCATCCACCACACTACCAGGTGGGTGGTATAGAGGAGATGGACCCACTGGTTTCCCTCTAGGTTACAGAGAGCTGGTAGTCCCATCCACCACACTACCAGGTGGGTGGTATAGAGGAGATGGACCCACTGGTTTCCCTCTAGGTTACAGAGAGCTGGTAGTCCCATCCACCACACTACCAGGTGGGTGGTATAGAGGAGATGGACCCACTGGTTTCCCTCTAGGTTACAGAGAGCTGGTAGTCCCATCCACCACACTACCAGGTGGGTGGTATAGAGGAGATGGACCCACTGGTTGCCCTCTAGGTTACAGAGAGCTGCTAGTCCCATCCACCACACTACCAGGTGGGTGGTATAGAGGAGATGGACCCACTGGTTTCCCTCTAGGTTACAGAGAGCTGGTAGTCCCATCCACCACACTACCAGGTGGGTGGTATAGAGGAGATGGACCCACTGGTTTCCCTCTAGGTTACAGAGAGCTGGTAGTCCCATCCACCACACTACCAGGTGGGTGGTATAGAGGAGATGGACCCACTGGTTTCCCTCTAGGTTACAGAGAGCTGGTAGTCCCATCCACCACACTACCAGGTGGGTGGTATAGAGGAGATGGACCCACTGGTTGCCCTCTAGGTTACAGAGAGCTGGTAGTCCCATCCACCACACTACCAGGTGGGTGGTATAGAGGAGATGGACCCACTGGTTGCCCTCTAGGTTACAGAGAGCTGGTAGTCCCATCCACCACACTACCAGGTGGGTGGTATAGAGGAGATGGACCCACTGGTTGCCCTCTAGGTTACAGAGAGCTGGTAGTCCCATCCACCACACTACCAGGTGGGTGGTATAGAGGAGATGGACCCACTGGTTGCCCTCTAGGTTACAGAGAGCTGGTAGTCCCATCCACCACACTACCAGGTGGGTGGTATAGAGGAGATGGACCCACTGGTTGCCCTCTAGGTTACAGAGAGCTGGTAGTCCCATCCACCACACTACCAGGTGGGTGGTATAGAGGAGATGGACCCACTGGTTGCCCTCTAGGTTACAGAGAGCTGGTAGTCCCATCCACCACACTACCAGGTGGGTGGTATAGAGGAGATGGACCCACTGGTTGCCCTCTAGGTTACAGAGAGCTGGTAGTCCCATCCACCACACTACCAGGTGGGTGGTATAGAGGAGATGGACCCACTGGTTGCCCTCTAGGTTACAGAGAGCTGGTAGTCCCATCCACCACACTACCAGGTGGGTGGTATAGAGGAGATGGACCCACTGGTTGCCCTCTAGGTTACAGAGAGCTGGTAGTCCCATCCACCACACTACCAGGTGGGTGGTATAGAGGAGATGGACCCACTGGTTGCCCTCTAGGTTACAGAGAGCTGGTAGTCCCATCCACCACACTACCAGGTGGGTGGTATAGAGGAGATGGACCCACTGGTTGCCCTCTAGGTTACAGAGAGCTGGTAGTCCCATCCACCAAACTACCAGGTGGGTGGTATAGAGGAGATGGACCCACTGGTTGCCCTCTAGGTTACAGAGAGCTGGTAGTCCCATCCACCACACTACCAGGTGGGTGGTATAGAGGAGATGGACCCACTGGTTTCCCTCTAGGTTACAGAGAGCTGGTAGTCCCATCCACCACACTACCAGGTGGGTGGTATAGAGGAGATGGACCCACTGGTTGCCCTCTAGGTTACAGAGAGCTGGTAGTCCCATCCACCACACTACCAGGTGGGTGGTATAGAGGAGATGGACCCACTGGTTGCCCTCTAGGTTACAGAGAGCTGGTAGTCCCATCCACCACACTACCAGGTGGGTGGTATAGAGGAGATGGACCCACTGGTTGCCCTCTAGGTTACAGAGAGCTGGTAGTCCCATCCACCACACTACCAGGTGGGTGGTATAGAGGAGATGGACCCACTGGTTGCCCTCTAGGTTACAGAGAGCTGGTAGTCCCATCCACCACACTACCAGGTGGGTGGTATAGAGGAGATGGACCCACTGGTTGCCCTCTAGGTTACAGAGAGCTGGTAGTCCCATCCACCACACTACCAGGTGGGTGGTATAGAGGAGATGGACCCACTGGTTGCCCTCTAGGTTACAGAGAGCTGGTAGTCCCATCCACCACACTACCAGGTGGGTGGTATAGAGGAGATGGACCCACTGGTTGCCCTCTAGGTTACAGAGAGCTGGTAGTCCCATCCACCACACTACCAGGTGGGTGGTATAGAGGAGATGGACCCACTGGTTGCCCTCTAGGTTACAGAGAGCTGGTAGTCCCATCCACCACACTACCAGGTGGGTGGTATAGAGGAGATGGACCCACTGGTTTCCCTCTAGGTTACAGAGAGCTGGTAGTCCCATCCACCACACTACCAGGTGGGTGGTATAGAGGAGATGGACCCACTGGTTGCCCTCTAGGTTACAGAGAGCTGGTAGTCCCATCCACCACACTACCAGGTGGGTGGTATAGAGGAGATGGACCCACTGGTTTCCCTCTAGGTTACAGAGAGCTGGTAGTCCCATCCACCACACTACCAGGTGGGTGGTATAGAGGAGATGGACCCACTGGTTGCCCTCTAGGTTACAGAGAGCTGGTAGTCCCATCCACCACACTACCAGGTGGGTGGTATAGAGGAGATGGACCCACTGGTTGCCTCTAGGTTACAGAGAGCTGGTAGTCCCATCCACCACACTACCAGGTGGGTGGTATAGAGGAGATGGACCCACTGGTTGCCCTCTAGGTTACAGAGAGCTGGTAGTCCCATCCACCACACTACCAGGTGGGTGGTATAGAGGAGATGGACCCACTGGTTGCCCTCTAGGTTACAGAGAGCTGGTAGTCCCATCCACCACACTACCAGGTGGGTGGTATAGAGGAGATGGACCCACTGGTTGCCCTCTAGGTTACAGAGAGCTGGTAGTCCCATCACCCACACTACCAGGTGGGTGGTATAGAGGAGATGGACCCACTGGTTGCCCTCTAGGTTACAGAGAGCTGGTAGTCCCATCCACCACACTACCAGGTGGGTGGTATAGAGGAGATGGACCCACTGGTTGCCCTCTAGGTTACAGAGAGCTGGTAGTCCCATCCACCACACTACCAGGTGGGTGGTATAGAGGAGATGGACCCACTGGTTGCCCTCTAGGTTACAGAGAGCTGGTAGTCCCATCCACCACACTACCAGGTGGGTGGTATAGAGGAGATGGACCCACTGGTTGCCCTCTAGGTTACAGAGAGCTGGTAGTCCCATCCACCACACTACCAGGTGGGTGGTATAGAGGAGATGGACCCACTGGTTGCCCTCTAGGTTACAGAGAGCTGGTAGTCCCATCCACCACACTACCAGGTGGGTGGTATAGAGGAGATGGACCCACTGGTTGCCCTCTAGGTTACAGAGAGCTGGTAGTCCCATCCACCACACTACCAGGTGGGTGGTATAGAGGAGATGGACCCACTGGTTTCCCTCTAGGTTACAGAGAGCTGGTAGTCCCATCCACCACACTACCAGGTGGGTGGTATAGAGGAGATGGACCCACTGGTTTCCCTCTAGGTTACAGAGAGCTGGTAGTCCCATCCACCACACTACCAGGTGGGTGGTATAGAGGAGATGGACCCACTGGTTTCCCTCTAGGTTACAGAGAGCTGGTAGTCCCATCCACCACACTACCAGGTGGGTGGTATAGAGGAGATGGACCCACTGGTTGCCCTCTAGGTTACAGAGAGCTGGTAGTCCCATCCACCACACTACCAGGTGGGTGGTATAGAGGAGATGGACCCACTGGTTTCCCTCTAGGTTACAGAGAGCTGGTAGTCCCATCCACCACACTACCAGGTGGGTGGTATAGAGGAGATGGACCCACTGGTTTCCCTCTAGGTTACAGAGAGCTGGTAGTCCCATCCACCACACTACCAGGTGGGTGGTATAGAGGAGATGGACCCACTGGTTTCCCTCTAGGTTACAGAGAGCTGGTAGTCCCATCCACCACACTACCAGGTGGGTGGTATAGAGGAGAGGGACCCACTGGTTGCCCTCTAGGTTACAGAGAGCTGGTAGTCCCATCCACCAAACTAGCAGGTGGGTGGTATAGAGGAGATGGACCCACTGGTTTCCCTCTAGGTTACAGAGAGCTGGTAGTCCCATCCACCACACTACCAGGTGGGTGGTATAGAGGAGATGGACCCACTGGTTTCCCTCTAGGTTACAGAGAGCTGGTAGTCCCATCCACCACACTACCAGGTGGGTGGTATAGAGGAGATGGACCCACTGGTTGCCCTCTAGGTTACAGAGAGCTGGTAGTCCCATCCACCAAACTACCAGGTGGGTGGTATAGAGGAGATGGACCCACTGGTTTCCCTCTAGGTTACAGAGAGCTGGTCGTCCCATCCACCAAACTACCAGGTGGGTGGTATAGAGGAGATGGACCCACTGGTTTCCCTCTAGGTTACAGAGAGCTGGTAGTCCCATCCACCACACTACCAGGTGGGTGGTATAGAGGAGATGGACCCACTGGTTTCCCTCTAGGTTACAGAGAGCTGGTAGTCCCATCCACCACACTACCAGGTGGGTGGTATAGAGGAGATGGACCCACTGGTTTCCCTCTAGGTTACAGAGAGCTGGTCGTCCCATTCACCACACGACCAGGTGGGTGGTATAGAGGAGATGGACCCACTGGTTGCCCTCTAGGTTACAGAGAGCTGGTAGTCCCATCCACCACACTACCAGGTGGGTGGTATAGAGGAGATGGACCAACTGGTTTCCCTCTAGGTTACAGAGAGCTGGTCGTCCCATCCACCACACTACCAGGTGGGTGGTATAGAGGAGATGGACCCACTGGTTGCCCTCTAGGTTACAGAGAGCTGGTAGTCCCATCCACCACACTACCAGGTGGGTGGTATAGAGGCGATGGACCCACTGGTTGCCCTCTAGGTTACAGAGAGCTGGTAGTCCCATCCACCACACTACCAGGTGGGTGGTATAGAGGAGATGGACCCACTGGTTTCCCTCTAGGTTACAGAGAGCTGGTAGTCCCATCCACCACACTACCAGGTGGGTGGTATAGAGGAGATGGACCCACTGGTTTCCCTCTAGGTTACAGAGAGCTGGTAGTCCCATCCACCACACTACCAGGTGGGTGGTATAGAGGAGATGGACCCACTGGTTGCCCTCTAGGTTACAGAGAGCTGGTAGTCCCATCCACCACACTACCAGGTGGGTGGTATAGAGGAGATGGACCCACTGGTTGCCCTCTAGGTTACAGAGAGCTGGTAGTCCCATCCACCACACTACCAGGTGGGTGGTATAGAGGAGATGGACCCACTGGTTGCCCTCTAGGTTACAGAGAGCTGGTAGTCCCATCCACCACACTACCAGGTGGGTGGTATAGAGGAGATGGACCCACTGGTTTCCCTCTAGGTTACAGAGAGCTGGTAGTCCCATCCACCACACTACCAGGTGGGTGGTATAGAGGAGATGGACCCACTGGTTGCCCTCTAGGTTACAGAGAGCTGGTAGTCCCAACCACCACACTACCAGGTGGGTGGTATAGACGAGATGGACCCACTGGTTTCCCTCTAGGTTACAGAGAGCTGGTAGTCCCATCCACCACACTACCAGGTGGGTGGTATAGAGGAGATGGACCCACTGGTTTCCCTCTAGGTTACAGAGAGCTGGTAGTCCCATCCACCACACTACCAGGTGGGTGGGATAGAGGAGATGGACCCACTGGTTTCCCTCTAGGTTACAGAGAGCTGGTAGTCCCATCCACCAAACTACCAGGTGGGTGGTATAGAGGAGATGGACCCACTGGTTGCCCTCTAGGTTACAGAGAGCTGGTAGTCCCATCCACCACACTACCAGGTGGGTGGTATATAGGAGATGGACCCACTGGTTGCCCTCTAGGTTACAGAGAGCTGTTAGTCCCATCCACCACACTACCAGGTGGGTGGTATAGAGGAGATGGACCCACTGGTTGCCCTCTAGGTTACAGAGAGCTGGTAGTCCCATCCACCACACTACCA
This sequence comes from Oncorhynchus kisutch, assembly GCF_002021735.2. Taxonomy (NCBI): domain Eukaryota; kingdom Metazoa; phylum Chordata; class Actinopteri; order Salmoniformes; family Salmonidae; genus Oncorhynchus; species Oncorhynchus kisutch. The sequence continues at coordinate 7,493,890 of NC_034189.2, read as the reverse complement.
GGTGGGTGGTATAGAGGAGATGGACCCACTGGTTGCCCTCTAGGTTACAGAGAGCTGATAGTCCCATCCACCAAACTACCAGGTGGGTGGTATAGAGGAGATGGACCCACTGGTTGCCCTCTAGGTTACAGAGAGCTGGTAGTCCCATCCACCACACTACCAGGTGGGTGGTATAGAGGAGATGGACCCACTGGTTGCCCTCTAGGTTACAGAGAGCTGGTTGTCCCATCCACCACACTACCAGGTGGGTGGTATAGAGGAGATGGACCCACTGGTTGCCCTCTAGGTTACAGAGAGCTGGTAGTCCCATCCACCACACTACCAGGTGGGTGGTATAGAGGAGATGGACCCACTGGTTGTCCTCTAGGTTACAGAGAGCTGGTAGTCCCATCCACCACACTACCAGGTGGGTGGTATAGAGGAGATGGACCCACTGGTTGTCCTCTAGGTTACAGAGAGCTGGTAGTCCCATCCACCACACTACCAGGTGGGTGGTATAGAGGAGATGGACCCACTGGTTGCCCTCTAGGCTGCAGAGAGCTGGTAGTCCCATCCACCAAACTACCAGGTGGGTGGTATAGAGGAGATGGACCCACTGGTTGCCCTCTAGGTTACAGAGAGCTGGTAGTCCCATCCACCACACTACCAGGTGGGTGGTATAGAGGAGATGGACCCACTGGTTGCCCTCTAGGTTACAGAGAGCTGGTAGTCCCATCCACCAAACTACCAGGTGGGTGGTATAGAGGAGATGGACCCACTGGTTGCCCTCTAGGTTACAGAGAGCTGGTAGTCCCATCCACCAAACTACCAGGTGGGTGGTATAGAGGAGATGGACCCACTATTTGCCCTCTAGGTTACAGAGAGCTGGTAGTCCCATCCACCAAACTACCAGGTGGGTGGTATAGAGGAGATGGACCCACTGGTTGCCCTCTAGGTTACAGAGAGCTGGTAGTCCCATCCACCACACTACCAGGTGGGTGGTATAGAGGAGATGGACCCACTGGTTGCCCTCTAGGTTACAGAGAGCTGGTAGTCCCATCCACCACACTACCAGGTGGGTGGTATAGAGGAGATGGACCCACTGGTTGCCCTCTAGGTTACAGAGAGCTGGTAGTCCCATCCACCAAACTACCAGGTGTGAAACAGGGAAGAGTCTCAGGTGATAGGCTAATTTGGTATGTAGAAAACAATACAGAAATGAGAGACAAGTTGTGGGTCCTGATTGGCATCCTAATTCCTATATAGTGCACTACTGTTAACCAGAGCCCTATGTGGTTAACTACTTCTGGGAAAATTGGAAAACACTAAACAAACAACAACATGAAGAATTATCTATCCAAAACGGAGATGTGTGGATAAACCACTTCTTCAATCTTTTTGGCTCTATAACAAAGAACAAACAAAAACATGATCAAATACAAATCTATAGAATCAACTATTAAAGACCACCAGAACCCACTGGATTCTACAATTACATTGAATGAACTACAGGACAAAGTAAAATCTCTCCAACCCCCAAAAAGCCTGTGGTGTTGATGGTATCTTCAATGAAATTATAAAATATACAGACAACAAATTTCAATTGGCTACACTTAAACTCTTTAACATCATCTTTAGCTCTGGCATCTTCCCCAATATTTGGAACCAAGGACTGATCACCCCAATCCACAAAAGAGGAGACAAATTTGACCCCAATAATTATTATTATTACCCCAATAATTACCGTGTGTCAACAGCAACCTTGGGAAAATCCTCTGCATTATCATTAACAGCAGACTCGTACATTTCCTCAATGAAAACAATGTACTGAGCAAATGTCAGATTGGCTTTTTACCAAATTACCATACAACAGACCATGTATTCACCCTGCACACCCTAATTGACAACCAAACAAACCAAAACAAAGGCAAAGTCTTCTCATGATTTGTTGATTTCAAAAAAGCTTTTGACTCAATTTGTCGTGAGGGTCTGCTATACAAACTGATGGAAAGTGGTGTTGGGAGAAAAACACACAACATTATAAAATCTACGTACACAAACAAAATTGGCAAAAAAAAAACACATTTCTTTCCACAGGGCCGTGGGTTGAGACACGGATGCAGCTTGAGTCCCACCCTCTTAAAAAAAATTAATTGGCGAGGGCACTAGAACAGTGCAGCACCAGGCCTCACCCTACTAGAATCTGAAGTCAAATGTCTACTGTTTGCTGATGATCTGGGGCTTCTCTCACCAACCAAGGAGGGCCTACAGCAGCATCTAGATCTTCTGCACAGATTCTATCAGACCTGGGCCCTGACAGACCTGGGCCCTGACAGACCTGGGCCCTGACAGACCTGGGCCCTGACAGACCTGGGCCCTGACAGTACATCTCAGTAAGACCAAAATAATGGTGTTCCAAAAAAGGTCCAGTTCCCAGGACCACAAATACAAATTCCATCTAGACACCGTTGCCCTCGAGCACAATGGGATTTGATGGAAATTGATGTAAAATATATCACTAGCCACTTTAAACAATGCTACCTAGTATAATGTTTACATACCCTACACTACTCATCTCATATGTATATACTGTACTCGATACCATCTACTGTATCCTTATGTAATACATGTATCACTAGCCACTTTAAACAATGCTACCTAATATAATGTTTACATACCCTACATTATTCATCTCATATGCATACGTATATACTGTACTCTATATCATCTACTGCATCCTTATGTAATACATGTATCACTAGCCACTTTAACTATGCCACTTTGTTTACATACTCATCTCATATGTTATACTGTACTCGATATCATCTACTGTATCTTGCCTATGCTGCTCTGTACCATCACTCATTCATATATCTTATGTACATATTCTTTATCCCCTTACATTTGTGTGTATAAGGTAGTAGTTTTGGAATTGTTAGGTTAGATTACTCGTTGGTTATTACTGCATTGTCGGAACTAGAAGCACAAGCATTTCGCTACACTCGCGTTAACATCTGCTAACCATGTGACCATTAACATCTGCTAACCATGTGACCAATAACATCTGCTAACCATGTGACCATTAACATCTGCTAACCATGTGCATGTGACAAATACATTTCTGAAGTGGCATCCTGTTTCCTGTAGGTCTCTGGTCTATAGAAGTGGCATCCTGTTTCCTGTAGGTCTTTGGTCTATAGAAGTGGCATCCTGTTTCCTGTAGGTCTCTGGTCTAAAGAAGTGCCCTATATCAGGACAAGGGGTCCATTTGGGACTAAATAAAATGTCTTGGCCAAAATACAAATTCAGTGGACTATAAATGTTGGCATTGAAAAGATCAACACACGCACGCACGCACGCACGCACGCACACACACACACACACACACACACACACACGCACACACACGCACACACACACGCACACACACACACACCCCTTGCCCTGGGGAGGCATGTAAGGTCAGTGAAGGTTTGTTCCCATACGGTCGTTAGATGATTCCACTGATCAATACACAATGTGTGTGTGTGTGTGTGTGTGAGACACAGGCAACTGTATTGGATGGAGGAGGGCACCTTGTGTGTGTGAGTGTGTGATTGTGTCTACCCCCCCTCCAAAAATAACACAAAACACCCACTCTCTCCTGAACAAATAACAATAAACCACATTCTTATGTATTAAATCCGTACCTCAAGCCCTACTCATAAATATTTAATAAAAAGTGATTTAATAAAAAAAACACGATATTGGAAATATTAACATTAAATCTATATATTTTAAAATCCTTGACCAAAATTACCATGGAAAATGATTCGTTTTTAATATGTATCAGGGGTTATTTTGGGTGAAATTATTTATAATTATTTCTCATGGATGTTTTATATTAAATGAAAATGAAAAAGAGAAGCTCGGCTACATTAGGGACGAGTTAATGACCTGATTTGAAATGAAACTAAACTAGTTTAAGATCTAGCTATAAAAAGATTATTCATTGAATTAATAAAATGTCTCCAAAACACAAACCACGAGTCTGTTCTGGTCCACTCCTCTCTAGATGAGTCTGTTCTGGTCCACTCCTCTCTAGATGAGTCTGTTCTGGTCCACTCCTCTCTAGATGAGTCTGTTCTGGTCCACTCCTCTCTAGATGAGTCTGTTCTGGTCCACTCCTCTCTAGATGAGTCTGTTCTGGTCCACTCCTCTCTAGATGAGTCTGTTCTGGTCCACTCCTCTCTAGATGAGTCTGTTCTGGTCCACTCCTCTCTAGATGAGTCTGTTCTGGTCCACTCATCTCTAGATGAGTCTGTTCTGGTCCACTCCTCTCTAGATGAGTCTGTTCTGGTCCACTCCTCTCTAGATGAGTCTGTTCTGGTCCACTCCTCTCTAGATGAGTCTGTTCTGGTCCACTCCTCTCTAGATGAGTCTGTTCTGGTCCACTCCTCTCTAGATGAGTCTGTTCTGGTCCACTCCTCTCTAGATGAGTCTGTTCTGGTCCACTATTACCTAGATGAGTCTGTTCTGGTCCACTATTACCTAGATGAGTCTGTTCTGGTCCACTACTCTCTAGATGAGTCTGTTCTGGTCCACTATTACCTAGAGGAGTCTGTTCTGGTCCACTATTACCTAGATGAGTCTGTTCTGGTCCACTCCTCTCTAGATGAGTCTGTTCTGGTCCACTATTACCTAGATGAGTCTGTTCTGGTCCACTACTCTCTAGATGAGTCTGTTCTGGTCCACTATTACCTAGATGAGTCTGTTCTGGTCCACTATTACCTAGATGAGTCTGTTCTGGTCCACTATTACCTAGATGAGTCTGTTCTGGTCCACTATTACCTAGATGAGTCTGTTCTGGTCCAGTACTATCTAGATGAGTCTGTTCTGGACCACTACTATCTAGGTAGGGAAACATAAACAGTCATTTGAACAACTCAGAAGATTTCATAACACAAATCCTAGAAGAAATGTAACATTAATTTGATCTAAAACAACACAGCTAGCTGACCTGTTTGTTTTGTGTGTGTGTGTGTAGTGTGTTGTGTGATTTCAGTCTTAGGGTACACCGTACCGTGAGCTCATTTACTACAAAACATCAAAACACAGCCGACAAGCTCTCTCCTCTTTCTCCATCCTCCCCTCCCCTCCCTTTCTCCTTCCATTCCTCCCTCACTCTCCATCTCTCCTCTTTCTCGACCCTCCCCTCCCTTTCTCCTTCCATCCCTCCCTCACTCTCCATCTCTCCTCCTTCTCCACCCTCCCCTCCCTTTCTCCATCCTCCCCTCCCTTCCCTTTCTCCTTCCATCCCTCCCTCACTCTCCATCTCTCCTCTTTCTCCACCCTCCCCTCCCTTTCTCCATCCCTCCCTCACTCTCCATCTCTCCTCTTTCTCCACCCTCCCCTCCCCTCCCTTTCTCCTTCCCTCCCTCCCTCACTCTCCATCTCTCCTCTTTCCTTCTTACTTTCCTCCCATCTTACTTCACCTGTCTTCATCTCTCTCAAGGGCAGCACTTCTAAGAGGACTTCTCTCTCTTACCAGGCTCCCACTCTCTCTATGTCTGTCTCCTCTATCATATCCTACCTTCTTTCTTCTCTCTGACTTCAAAGACCAACAGGGTGGTTACCATAGATACCACAGACTCATGCTGTATGTGTGTACAAGGTAAGTGCCAATGTCTCTCTGACGGACCAAAAATACAAAAATCTTACTTTCATACCTCTCTGTCTGGTCCCCATCTCCCTCTCTGTCTGGTCCCTCCCTCTCTGTCTGGTCCCCATCTCCCTCTCTGTCTGGTCCCCATCTCCCTCTCTGTCTGGTCCCCATCTCCCCCTCTGTCTGGTCCCCATTCTCTCTCTGTCTGGTCCACATCTCTCTCTCTGTCTGGTCCCCATCTCTCTCTCTGTCTGGTCCCCATCTCTCTCTCTGTCTGGTCCCCATCTCCCTCTCTGTCTGGTCCCCATCTCTCTCTCTGTCTGGTCCCCATCTCCCTCTCTGTCTGGTCCCCATCTCTCTCTCTGTCTGGTCCCCATCTCTCTCTCTGTCTGGTCCATCTCCCTCTCTGTCTCTGTCTGGGCCCCATCTCCCTCTCTGTCTGGTCCATCTCCCTCTCTCTCTCTCTCTCTCTCTCTCTCTGCCTGGTCCCCCTCTCTCTCTGTCTGGTCCATCTCCCTCTCTGTCTCTGTCTGGGCCCCATCTCCCTCTCTGTCTGGTCCATCTCCCTCTCTGTCTGGTCCATCTCTCTCTCTCTGTCTGGGCCCCATCTCTCTCTTTCTCTCTGTCTGGGCCCCATCTCTCTCTCTGTCTGGTCCACATCTCTCTCTCTGTCTCTCTCTCTGTCTGGTCCATCTCTCTCTCTGCCCGGTCCATCTCTCTCTCTGTCTGGTCAATCTCTCTCTCTCTCTCTCTCTCTGTCTGGGCCCCATCTCTCTCTCTCTGTCTGGGCCCCATCTCTCTCTCTGTCTGGTCCACATCTCTCTCTCTGTCTGGTCCCCATTTTTCTCTCTGTCTGGTCCCCATCTCCCTCTCTGCCCGGTCCATCTCTCTCTCTCTCTGTCTGGGCCCCATCTCTCTCTCTGTCTGGTCCCCATTTCTCTCTCTGTCTGGTCCCCATCTCTCTCTCTCTGTCTGGTCCCCATCTCTCTCTCTCTGTCTGGTCCCCATCTCTCTCTCTGTCTGGTCCCCATCTCTCTCTCTGTCTGGTCCCCATCTCTCTCTGTCTGGTCCCCATCTCTCTCTCTGTCTGGTCCATCTCTCTCTGTCTGGTCCATCTCTCTCTGTCTGGTCCATCTCTCTCTGTCTGGTCCATCTCTCTCTGTCTGGTCCATCTCTCTCTGTCTGGTCCATCTCTCTCTCTCTGTCTGGTCCCCATCTCTCTCTGTCTGGTCCCCATCTCTCTCTCTGTCTGGTCCATCTCTCTCTGTCTGGTCCATCTCTCTCTGTCTGGTCCATCTCTCTCTCTCTGTCTGGTCCCCATCTCTCTCTCTGTCTGGTCCCCATCTCTCTCTCTGTCTGGTCCCCACCTCTCTCTGTCTGGTCCCCATCTCTCTCTCTGTCTCGTCCCCATCTCTCTCTGCCTGATCCCCATCCCTCTGTCTGTTTGGTCCCCATCTCTCTCTGTCTGGTCCCCATCTCTCTCTGTCTGGTCCCCCTCTCTCTGGTCCCCATCTCTCTCTCTGTCTGGTCCCCCTCTCTCTGGTCCCCATCTCCCTCTCTGTCTGGTCCCCATCTCTCTCTCTGTCTCGTCCCCATCTCTCTCTGTCTGATCCCCATCCCTCTCTCTGTCTGGTCCCCATCTCTCTCTGTCTGGTCCATCTCTCTCTCTCTCTCTGTCTGGTCCCCATCTCCCTCTCTGTCTGGTCCCCATCTTCTCTCTGTCTGGTCCCCATCTCTCTCTGTCTGGTCCCCATCTCTCTCTGTCTGGTCCCCATCTCCCTCTCTGTCTGGTCCCCATCTCTCTCTGTCTGGTCCCATCTCTCTTTGTCTGGTCCCCATCTCTCTCTGTCTGGTCCCCATCTCTCTCTCTTTGGTCCCCATCTCTCTCTGTCTGGTCCCCATCTCTCTCTGTCTGGTCCCCATCTCTCTGTCTGGTCCCCATCTCTCTCTGTCTGGTCCCATCTCTCTCTGTCTGGTCCCCATCTCTCTCTGTCTGGTCCCCATCTCTCTCTCTTTGGTCCCCATCTCTCTCTGTCTGGTCCCCATCTCTCTGTCTGGTCCCCATCTCTCTCTGTCTGGTCCCCATCTCTCTCTGTCTGGTCCCCATTTCTCTCTCTGTCTGGTCCCCATCTCTCTCTGTCTGGTCCCCATCTCTCTCTGTCTGATCCCCATCCCTCTCTCTGTCTGGTCCCCATCTCTCTCTGTCTGGTCTCCATCTCTCTCTGTCTGGTCCCCATCTCTCTCTGTCTGGTCCCCATCTCTCTCTCTGTCTGGTCCCCATCTCTCTCTCTCTGTCTGGTCCCCATCTCTCTCTGTATGGTCCCCATCTCTCTCTGTCTGATCCCTCTCTCTGTTTGGTCCCATCTCTCTGTCTGGTCCCCATCTCTCTCTGTCTGGTCCCCCACCAATGTAGCCATACAAAGGAACACGACGTTCTGAAAGAGATGAGATGTGTGACAGCCCAGCTCCTTCTTGGAATAGCTCACACACACACTCATAGCACACACAGACAGACAGACAGACAGACAGACAGACAGAACAGACAGACAGACAGACAGACAGACAGACAAGACAGACAGACAGACAGACAGACAGACAGACAGACAGACAGACAGACAGACAGACAGACAGACAGACAGACAGACAGACAGACAAGACAGACAGACAACCTTATGCTACAAGAACAGCAAAAGATTCTCCCCAGTTCCTGTGTCAATCCCCAAACTCCATGCCTCAACCAATGAGAACAAACCTTAACGTTGGGATTAACTTTATTTAACATACATTTTGGGATTAACTTTAATTTAAATGAAACATACAGGACAAAATCACCAATCATTACTTGTTAACGACAGTTTGTTGTTTTGTATATTTTGTAATATGCAGTTAACATTACAACTGCTGTCTTCTGTCTGTCCTGTCTGGTCTGTCTTGTCTGTCTGTCTGTTCTGTCTGTCTGTCTGTCTGTCTGTCTGTCTGTCTGTCTGTCTGTCTGTCTGTCTGTCTGTCTGTCTGTCTGTCTGTCTGTCTGTCTGTCTGTCTGTCTGTCTGTCTGTCTGTCTGTCTGTCTGTCTGTCTGTCTGTCTGTCTGTCTGTCTGTCTGTCTGTCTGTCTGTCTGTCTGTCTGTCTGTCTGTCTGTCTGTCTGTCTGTCTGTCTGTCTGTCTGTCTGTCTGTCTGTCTGTCTGTCTGTCTGTCTGTCTGTCTGTCTGTCTGTCTGTCTGTCTGTCTGTCTGTCTGTCTGTCTGTCTGTCTGTCTGTCTGTCTGTCTGTCTGTCTGTCTGTCTGTCTGTCTGTCTGTCTGTCTGTCTGTCTGTCTGTCTGTCTGTCTGTCTGTCTGTCTGTCTGTCTGTCTGTCTGTCTGTCTGTCTGTCTGTCTGTCTGTCTGTCTGTCTGTCTGTCTGTCTGTCTGTGTCTGTCTGTCTGTCTGTCTGTCTGTCTGTCTGTCTGTCTGTCTGTCTGTCTGTCTGTCTGTCCTGTCTGTCTGGTCTGTCTGTCTGTCTTGTGCCTGTCTGTCTGTCATGTCTGTCTGTCTGTCTGTCTGTCTGTCTGTCTGTCTGTCTGTCGTCTTCTGTCTGTCTGTCTGTCTGTCCTGTTCTGTCTGTCTGTCTGTCTGTCTGTCTGTCTGTCTGTCTGTCTGTCTGTCTGTCTGTCTGTCTGTTGTCTGTCTGTCTGTTCTGTCTGTCTGTCCCTGTCTGTCTGTCTGGTCTGTCCCTGTCTGTCTGTCTGTCTGTCTGTCTGTCTGTCTGTCTGTCTGTCTGTCTGTCTGTCTGGCCTGTCTGTCTGTCTGTCTGTCTGTCTGTCTGTCTGTCTGTCTGTCTGTCTGTCCTGTCTTGTCTGGTCTGGTCTGTACTGTCTGTCTGTCTGTCTGTCGTCTGTCTGTCTGTCTGTCTGTCTGTCCTGTCTTGTCTGTCCTGTCTGTCTGTCTGTCTGTCTGTCTGTCTGTCTGTCGTCTGCTGTCTGTCTGTCGTTGTCTGTCTGTCTGTCTGTCTGTCTGTCTGTCTGTCTGTCTGTCTGTCTGTCTGTCTGTCTGTCTGTCTGTCTGTCTGTCTGTCTGTCTGTCTGTCTGTCTGTCTGTCTGTCTGTCTGTCTGTCTGTCTGTCTGTCTGTCTGTCTGTCTGTCTGTCTGTCTGTCTGTTGTCTGTCTGTCTGTCTGTCTGTCTGTCTGTCTGTCTGTCTGTCTGTCTGTCTGTCTGTCTGTCTGTCTGTCTGTCTGTCTGTCTGTCTGTCTGTCTGTCTGTCTGTCTGTCTGTCTGTCTGTCTGTCTGTCTGTCTGTCTGTCTGTCTGTCTGTCTGTCTGTCTGTCTGTCTGTCTGTCTGTCTGTCTGTCTGTCTGTCTGTCTGTCTGTCTGTCTGTCTGTCTGTCTGTCTGTCTGTCTGTCTGTCTGTCTGTCTGTCTGTCTGTCTGTCTGTCTGTCTGTCTGTCTGTCTGTCTGTCTGTCTGTCTGTCTGTCTGTCTGTCTGTCTGTCTGTCTGTCTGTCTGTCTGTCTGTCTGTCTGTCTGTCTGTCTGTCTGTCTGTCTGTCTGTCTGTCTGTCTGTCTGTCTGTCTGTCTGTCTGTCTGTCTGTCTGTCTGTCTGTCTGTCTGTCTGTCTGTCTGTCTGTCTGTCTGTCTGTCTGTCTGTCTGTCTGTCTGTCTGTCTGTCTGTCTGTCTGTCTGTCTGTCTGTCTGTCTGTCTGTCTGTCTGTCTGTCTGTCTGTCTGTCTGTCTGTCTGTCTGTCTGTCTGTCTGTCTGTCTGTCTGTCTGTCTGTCTGTCTGTCTGTCTGTCTGTCTGTCTGTCTGTCTGTCTGTCTGTCTGTCTGTCTGTCTGTCTGTCTGTCTGTCTGTCTGTCTGTCTGTCTGTCTGTCTGTCTGTCTGTCTGTCTGTCTGTCTGTCTGTCTGTCTGTCTGTCTGTCTGTCTGTCTGTCTGTCTGTCTGTCTGTCTGTCTGTCTGTCTGTCTGTCTGTCTGGTCTGTCTGGTCTGTCTGTTCTGTCTGTCTTCTGTCTGTTCTGTCTGTCTGTCTGTCTGTCTGTTCTGTCTGTCTGTCTGTCTGTCTGTTCTGTGTGTGTGTGTGTGTATGTGTGTGTGTGTGTGTTGTATGTGGTGTGGTGTGGGTTGGGTTGTGTGTGAGATAGACTTGGTGTGTATATATATCTGGACAGGTTTAACTATATTTCTGTCAACATCCATTCAGATCAGTAGGAAATGCCCTCTCTCTCTGTCTGTCCAGATCAGTAGGAAATGCCCTCTCTCTCTCTGTCTGCCTGTCCAGATCAGTAGGAAATGCCCTCTCTCTCTCTGTCTGTCTGTCCAGATCAGTAGGAAATTCCCTCTCTCTCTGTCTGTCTGTCCAGAACAGTAGGAAATGCCCTCTCTCTCTCTGTCTGTCTGTCCAGATCAGTAGGAAATGCCCTCTCTCTCTGTCTGTCTGTCCAGATCAGTAGGAAATGCCCTCTCTCTCTCTGTCTGTCTGTCCAGATCAGTAGGAAATTCCCTCTCTCTCTGTCTGTCTGTCCAGAACAGTAGGAAATGCCCTCTCTCTCTCTGTCTGTCTGTCCAGATCAGTAGGAAATGCCCTCTCTCTCTGTCTGTCTGTCCAGATCAGTAGGAAATGCCCTCTCTCTCTCTCTCTGTCTGACCAGATCAGTAGGAAATGCCCCTCTCTCTCTGTCTGTCTGTCCAGATCAGTAGGAAATGCCCTCACTCTGTCTGTCTGTCCAGATCAGTATTGGCTATAAGGCAGTTTTGTTATAATAGAGAGAGAACATATGACTTTAAGATGGATACAATATAGAGATGAATAGATATTACATCCATAATCATGGATTAATTTACCAAGGAAAGAGAGAGGGAGACAGGGAGGGAGGGAGGGAGACAGGGAGGGAGGGAGGGAGGGAGACAGGGAGGAGGGAGGGAGACCATTGAGGGAGGGAGGGAGGGAGGGAGACAGGGAGGGAGGGAGGGAGACAGGGAGGGAGGGAGACAGGGAGACAGGGAGACAGGGAGGGAGACAGGGAGACAGGGAGACAGGGAGACAGGGAGACAGGGAGACAGGGAGGGAGGGAGACAGGGAGACAGGGAGGGAGGGAGGGAGGGAGACAGGGAGACAGGGAGACAGGGAGACAGGGAGACAGGGAGACAGGGAGACAGGGAGACAGGGAGACAGGGAGGGAGACAGGGAGGGAGACAGGGAGGGAGGGAGGGAGGGAGGGAGGGAGGGAGGGAGGGAGGGAGGGAGGGAGACAGGGAGGGAGACAGGGAGACAGGGAGGGAGACAGGGAGACAGGGAGGGAGACAGGGAGACATGCAGGGAGGGAGACGGAGGGAGGGAGGGAGACAGGAGGGAGGGAGGCAGGGAGGCAGGGAGGCAGGGAGACAGGAGGGAGGCAGGGAGGGAGGGAGGCAGGGAGGCAGGGAGGGAGGGAGGCAGGGAGACAGGGAGGGAGACAGGGAGGCAGGGAGGGAGGGAGGCAGGGAGGCAGGGAGGGAGACAGGGAGGCAGGAGAGAGGAAGGCAGGGAGGGAGGGAGGCAGGGAGGCAGGGAGACAGGGAGGGAGGGAGGCAGGGAAGCTTGGAGGGAGGCAGGGAGGCAGGGGAGGCAGGAGGGAGGGAGGGAGGGAGGGAGGGAAGAGAGAGAGAGAGAGAGAGAGAGAGAGAGAGAGAGAGGGAGGGAGGGAGGGAGGGAGGGAGGGAGGGAGGGAGGGAGGGAGGGAGGGAGGGAGGGAGGGAGGGAGGGAGGGAGGGAGGGAGGGAAGAGAGAGAGAGCGAGAGGGAGAGAGGGAAGGAGGAGGCAGGGAGGGAGGGAGGGAGGGAGGGAGGGAGGGGGAGAGAGAGAGAGAGAGGGAGGGAGAGAGGGAGAGAGGGAAGGAGGGAGGCAGGGAGGGAGGCAGGGAGGCAGGGAGGCAGGGAGGGAGGGAGGGAGGGAGGGAGGGAGGGAGGGAGGGAGGGAGGGAGGGAGGGAGGGAGGGAGGGAGGGGGAGAGAGAGAGAGAGGGAGGGAGAGAGGGAGAGAGGGAAGGAGGGAGGCAGGGAGGGAGGGTGGGGGAATGAGGTGAAAAGGTAGATGCAGGGAATCTGTGTTGGGTTGATTGTAATGTAGCTTTTGACAAAAACGTACCAATATAATATATAATATAATATATAATATAATATATATTATAATATATAAAATATAATTCAGATGTTTTCATGTTCATAGCATCTGGTACAAAATATTCATCTCATTTCAATCAAAGATGTAAGTTGGTGGAAAAACATTTTAAAACATTTTAAAGTAAAGTAATATTCAAGTCCTACAGTAGATGCAGATTACTAATTACCTTGTTAAGAAAACAGTCAAAAACTCATTTAGGAAAGCTAATTATTATAAACAAAGTAACATAAACATAATATGATTATAACCATTATAATAACCTAACTTGATTGCTTGATTCTATTCTAAAATGTGTGAGATGACGACAGTGACGTTGCCATGACAACTGTCCCACGATGCATTGCGTGTGTGTAGCGTCAGGCAGCGGCTAACAAAATGTTACCATGAATATTTCAAAGCCTCAGGAATAGGTTTTCCAGCTCCGCTAGATTTAACATTAAAACAAGTTTGCAGCCGGTGACAAACACACACACACACACATACACACACACAGGAGAATATCAACAGCTAAATACTCTCTATCCCCAGGGTCACCACATTATTGCTGCTAATTTAAACATCATTAGTAAAGGTAATTAATTCACCAACGAATAATTACTCAGCTAAAATAAAACCTATTTCTCTCCTCCTCTTTCTCTCTCTCTCTCTCTCTCTCTCTCTACTCCCTCTCTCTACTCCCTCTCTCTACTCCCTCTCTCTACTCCATCTCTCTACTCCATCTCTCCACTCTCTCTCTCTACTCCATCTCTCTACTCCATCTCTCTACTCCTCTGCAGTGATTTCCAATATCAAATCATCTCCTTCCAAACTATTATCAGTGTTGACATGAATCACCGTGACAACCCCAGTCAGTGGAGAGTTGACCACAGTCTCCATCTTCATAGCTGACAGAACACAAAGCGGCTGACCCTTCTCCACCTTCTGACCAGGCTCAACTTTGACCTCGATGACCTTTCCGGGCATGGGTGCCCCCACCTGACCCCGGACGGACTTCAGAGCCTTGGGATGGAACTTCATCTCCTGTAGAAGGGGAGGTGGGGAGAAAAATCAATCAATCATCAATCTATCAATCATCAATCAATCATCAATCAATCATCAATCAATCGTCAATCAATCATCTATCTATCAATCATCAATCAATCATCAATCAATCATCAAGGATTTGATGGGATCGATAAGATCCTAGGTGTCTTTGCTCTTCAACAGTGAGACCTAGATTGATGTCATGAGGATATGAATGAAGAGAGCCTGGTAACGGCAATGCTCCCTTCCCATTGAGATCAGACATTCACAGTCCAGTCCAGTCCAGTCTAGTCCAGTCCTGGTAACAGCAATTCTCCCTTCTCATTGAGATCACACATTCACAGTCCAGTCCAGTCTGTCCAGTCTAGTCCAGTCCTGGTAACAGCAATGCTCCCTTCCCATTGAGATCACACATTCACAGTCCAGTCCAGTCTGTCCAGTCCAGTCCTGGTAACAGCAATGCTCCCTTCCCATTGAGATCACACATTCACAGTCCAGTCCAGTCTGTCCAGTCTAGTCCAGTCCTGGTAACAGCAATGCTCCCTTCCCATTGAGATCACACATTCACAGTCCAGTCCAGTCTGTCTAGTCCAGTCCTGGGAACAGCAATGCTCCCTTCCCATTGAGATCACACATTCACAGTCCAGTCTGTCCAGTCCAGTCCTGGTAACAGCAATGCTCCCTTCCCATTGAGATCACACATTCACAGTCCAGTCCTGTCCAGTCTGTCCAGTCCGGTCCAGTCCAGTCCTGGTAACAGCAATGCTCCCTTCCCCTTGACATCACACATTCACAGTCCAGTCCAGTCTATTCTAGTGTAGTCCAGTCTAGTCCAGTCCAGTCTAAGTCCAGTCTAAGTCCAGTCCAGTCTAAGTCCAGTCCAGTCTAAGTCCAGTCCAGTCCAGTCTAGTCTAGTATAGTCCAGTCCAGCCCAGTCTAAGTCCAGTCCAGTCTAAGTCCAGTCCAGTCTAAGTCCAGTCCAGTCCAGTCCAGTCTAGTCTAGTATAGTCCAGTCCAGTCTAAGTCCAGTCCAGTCCAGTCCAGTCTAGTCTAGTATAGTCCAGTCTATTCTAGTGTAGTCCAGTCTAGTCCTGTCCAGTCTAAGTCCAGTCTAAGTCCAGTCCAGTCCAGTCTAAGTCCAGTCCAGTCTAAGTCCAGTCCAGTCCAGTCCAGTCTGTCCAGTCTAGTCCAGTCCTGGTAACAGCAATTCTCCCTTCTCATTGAGATCACACATTCACAGTCCAGTCCAGTCTGTCCAGTCTAGTCCAGTCCTGGTAACAGCAATGCTCCCTTCCCATTGAGATCACACATTCACAGTCCAGTCCAGTCTGTCCAGTCCAGTCCTGGTAACAGCAATGCTCCCTTCCCATTGAGATCACACATTCACAGTCCAGTCCAGTCTGTCCAGTCTAGTCCAGTCCTGGGAACAGCAATGCTCCCTTCCCATTGAGATCACACATTCACAGTCCAGTCTGTCCAGTCCAGTCCTGGTAACAGCAATGCTCCCTTCCCATTGAGATCACACATTCACAGTCCAGTCCTGTCCAGTCCGGTCCAGTCCAGTCCTGGTAACAGCAATGCTCCCTTCCCCTTGACATCACACATTCACAGTCCAGTCCAGTCTATTCTAGTGTAGTCCAGTCTAGTCCAGTCCAGTCTAAGTCCAGTCTAAGTCCAGTCCAGTCTAAGTCCAGTCCAGTCTAAGTCCAGTCCAGTCCAGTCTAGTCTAGTATAGTCCAGTCAAGTCCAGTCTAAGTCCAGTCCAGTCTAAGTCCAGTCCAGTCCAGTCCAGTCTAGTCTAGTATAGTCCAGTCCAGTCCAGTCTAAGTCCAGTCCAGTCCAGTCCAGTCTAGTCTAGTATAGTCCAGTCTATTCTAGTGTAGTCCAGTCTAAGTCCAGTCCAGTCCAGTCTAAGTCCAGTCCAGTCTAAGTCCAGTCCAGTCCAGTCCAGTCTGTCCAGTCTAGTCCAGTCCTGGTAACAGCAATTCTCCCTTCTCATTGAGATCACACATTCACAGTCCAGTCCAGTCTGTCCAGTCTAGTCCAGTCCTGGTAACAGCAATGCTCCCTTCCCATTGAGATCACACATTCACAGTCCAGTCCAGTCTGTCCAGTCCAGTCCTGGTAACAGCAATGCTCCCTTCCCATTGAGATCACACATTCACAGTCCAGTCCAGTCTGTCCAGTCTAGTCCAGTCCTGGTAACAGCAATGCTCCCTTCCCATTGAGATCACACATTCACAGTCCAGTCCAGTCTGTCTAGTCCAGTCCTGGGAACAGCAATGCTCCCTTCCCATTGAGATCACACATTCACAGTCCAGTCTGTCCAGTCCAGTCCTGGTAACAGCAATGCTCCCTTCCCATTGAGATCACACATTCACAGTCCAGTCCTGTCCAGTCTGTCCAGTCCGGTCCAGTCCAGTCCTGGTAACAGCAATGCTCCCTTCCCCTTGACATCACACATTCACAGTCCAGTCCAGTCTATTCTAGTGTAGTCCAGTCTAGTCCAGTCCAGTCTAAGTCCAGTCTAAGTCCAGTCCAGTCTAAGTCCAGTCCAGTCCAGTCTAGTCCAGTCCAGTCCAGTCTAAGTCCAGTCCAGTCTAAGTCCAGTCCAGTCCAGTCCAGTCTAGTCTAGTATAGTCCAGTCTATTCTAGTGTAGTCCAGTCTAGTCCTGTCCAGTCTAAGTCCAGTCTAAGTCCAGTCCAGTCTAAGTCCAGTCCAGTCTAAGTCCAGTCCAGTCCAGTCTAAGTCCAGTCTAGTCCAGTCCAGTCCAGTCTAGTCTAGTATAGTCCAGTCCAGTCCAGTCCAGTCTAAGTCCAGTCCAGTCCAGTCCAGTCTAGTATAGTCCAGTCCAGTCTATTCTAGTGTAGTCCAGTCTAGTCCAGTCCAGTCTAAGTCCAGTCTAAGTCCAGTCCAGGCCAGTCCAGTCCAGTCTAGTCTAGTCCAGTCCAGTCCAGTTAAGTCCAGTTAAGTCCAGTCCAGTCTAAGTCCAGTCCAGTCCAGTTAAGTCCAGTTAAGTCCAGTTAAGTCCAGTCCAGTCTAGTCCAGTCCAGTCCAGTCCAGTTAAGTCCAGTTAAGTCCAGTCCAGTCTAAGTCCAGTCCAGTCCAGTTAAGTCCAGTTAAGTCCAGTCCAGTCCAGTCCAAGTCCAGTCCAGTCCAGTCTAAGTCTAGTCCAGTCCAGTCTAAGTCCAGTCCAGGCCAAGTCTAGTCCAGTCTATGCCCAGTCCAGTCCAGTCTAAGTCCAGTCCAGTCCAGTCTAAGTCTAGTCCAGTCCAAGTCCAGTCCAGTCCAGTCCAGTCTAAGTCCAGTCCAGTCTATTCTAGTCTAGTCTAGTCCAGTCCAGTCTAAGTCCAGTCTAAGTCCAGTCCAGTCTACGTCCAGTCCAGTTTAAGTCCAGTCCAGTCTAGTCCAGTCCAGTCCAGTCCAGTCCAGTCTACGTCCAGTCCAGTCCAGTCTAGTCCAGTCCAGTCTAAGTCCAGTCCAGTCTAAGTCCAGTCCAGTCTAGTCCAGTCCAGTGATGTCCAGTCCAGTCTAGTCTAGTCCAGTCTAAGTCCAGTCTAAGTCCAGTCCAGTCCAGTCCAGTCCAGTTAAGTCCAGTTAAGTCCAGTCCAGTCTAGTCCAGTCCAGTCTAAGTCCAGTCCAGTCCAGTCTAAGCCTAGTCCAGTCCAGTCTAAGTCCAGTCCAGTCCAGTCTAAGTCCAGTCCAGTCCAGTCCAGTCTAAGTCCAGTCCAGTCCAGTCTAAGTCCAGTCCAGTCCAAGTCCAGCCCAGTCCAGTTAAGTCCAGTCCAGTCCAGTCCAAGTCCAGTACAGTCCAGTCTAAGTCCAGTCCAGTCTAAGTCCAGTCCAGTCCAGTCTAAGTCCAGTCCAGTCCAAGTCCAGTCCAGTCCAGTCCAGTCCAGTCCAAGTCCAGTCCAGTCCAGTCCAGTCCAGTCTAAGTCTAGTCCAGTCCAGTCCAGTCTAGTCTAGTCTAGTCCAGTCCAGTCCAGTCCAGTTTTCAACCTTCAACCCGTCCATTAATTAACCAATAAATCAGACGTACCTTCATGGCCACATTATCTTTGACCAGGACGGACCGCAGCTGACCGTTGAGCTCAAAGAAGACTCCTCTCTGACCTGTCTTATTCAAGTCTCCCACCGCTAGGGCCTTGATGTGTAACGTCTTCCCTCTCTCTATCTCCACCTGGGAGGGAAAGGGAGGAAGAGGGGGATGGAGAGAAAGAGGAGAGGGGGAGAGATGTAGAGAGAGAGAGCTGTAATGTAAAGTAGCTATTTTCAGTCCTCTGTATGTCGTAAATAAATCTGTACTGTCTTCAGAATCACTCTATCCTCTGTGCATTTGCATGCGTGATTTCAGTGACTATTCCAGTCTATTTTAGTCAGGGGTTTGAACTGTTTCATGGAACAGAACAGAAAACTGGAAAAAAAAAAATTTTTTTCGAGGAACAGAAACAAAACCAGGAATGAAAGTGACCTATATTGTTCCTGAACAGAACCGCTATTTTAAAAACATGGCATTCCGGATTAACATTGGATTCCGGATTAATATGGAATTTGGAATTCTGGATTAGTATGGGATTCAGGATTTCTTGCTTATTCCCTTCTGATTCTGGGAATTTTCCTACCGGAATTTGGGGAAAACCTGAGGATTTTCAAATCAAAGGAAGTCTCATGGTTTTACTCGCCTGAGGTAGAGTATCTCATGAAAAGCTGTAGACCACACTATCTACCTAGAGAGTTTGTCTATATTCTTCGTAGATGTCTATTTACCACCACATACCGATACTAAGCACTCTGAGCTGTATTCCGCCATAAGCAAACAGGAAAACGCTCATCCAGAGGCGGCGCTCCTAGTGACCGCGGACTTTAATGCAGGGAAAATTCAATCAGCTTTAACTAATTTCTACCAGGTTGCTAAATGTGCAACCAGAGGGAAAAATACCACATTTACTCCACACACAGAGAGGCATACAAAGCTCTCCCTCGCCCTCCATTTCGCAAATTTGACCATAATTCTATCCTCCTGATTCCTGCTTAAAAGCAAACACTAAAGCAGGAAGTATCAGTGACTCGGTCAATAAAAAAAGTGGTCAGATGAAGCAGATGCTACAGGACTGTTTTTCTAGCACAGATTGGAATATGTTCCCAGGATTCTTCCGATGGCATTGAGTAGTACACCACATCAGTCACTGGTTTCATCAATAAGTGCATCGATGACGTCGTCCCCACAGTGACTGTACGTACATACCCCAACCAGAAGCCATTGTCACGCCCTGACCGTAGAGAGCTTTATATGTCTCTATGTTGGTTTGGTCAGGGTGTGATTTGGGTGGGCATTCTATGTCCCTTTTTCTATGATCTGTATTTCTGTGTGTTTGGCCGGGTGGTGGTTCTCAATCAGAGGCAGCTGTCTATCGTTGTCTCTGACTGAGAACCATACTTAGGTAGCCTTTTTCCCCACCTGTATTTGTGGGTAGTTGTCCTGTGAGCACTACGTTGGCGTCACGGTTTCGTTTTGACGTTTATTGTTTTGTTGGTGACATCTTATAATAAAGAAATATGTACCTTCACCACGCCGCGCATTGGTCCGCTGTTTCCACCTTAGACGATCGTGACTTCGTCCCCACAATGGCTGTACGTGTGATCGTACGTACATACCCCAACCAGAGGCCATGGATTACATTTAACATCCCCACTGAGCTAAAGGGTAGAGCTGCCGCTTTCAAGGAGAGGGACTCTAACCCAGAAGCTTATAAGAAATGCCGCTATGCCCTCCGACGAAACATCAAACAGGAACAGCGTAAATACAGGGCTAAGATTGAATTGTTTTACACCGGCTCCGACACTCGACGGATGTGGCAGGGCTCGCAAAACTAATGCAGACTACAAAGGGAAGCACAGCCACAAGCTGCACAGTGACACGAGCTAAATTCCTTCTATGCTTCGAGACAAGAAACAATGAAACATGAATGAGATCATCAGCTGTTCCGGACGACTGTGTGATCACACTCTCCACAGCCGATGTGAGAAAGACCATTAAAAACAGGTCAATATTCACAAGGCCGCATAGCCAGACGGATTACCAGGACGTGTACTCCGAGTTGATCAATTGGCAGGACGTCTTCACTGACATTGTCAACCTGTTGAAACTGAGTCTGTAATACCAACATGTTTCAAGCAGATCACCATAGTCCCTGTGCCCAAGAACACGAAGGTAACCTGCTGTCAAGGATCCCTCCAGAACTGTCAATACCTGCTCCCTATTCCCAGAATTTAGTCATTGTATAAGTGTGTTCATTGTTCACCATTGTCCTGTCGATTATTGTTCCCATGTCTGTTGGTGGTGTGAGTACCTATGCGTTGGTGCCTATAGAGAGAAGGTCAGAGACCTGGCTGTATGATCTCTCAATGTGATCAAGAGAAAGGAGATGATTGTGGACTACAGGAAAAGGAGGAGCACGCCCCCATTCTCACTACAGGGCTGTAGTGGAGCAGCTTGAGAGCTTCGAGTTCCTTGGTGTCCACATCACCAACCAACTATAATGTAGTGGTATGTTGCTATAGGCGACATGGCTGTCGTACTGTTAGTCTGTCTCCCCTGTAGCTAGTGGTATGTTGCTATAGGCGACATGGCTGTCGTACTGTAGGTCCATCTCCCCTGTAGCTAGTGGTATGTTGCTATAGGCGACATGGCTGTCGTACTGTTAGTCCATCTCCCCTGTAGCTAGTGGTATGTTGCTATAGGCGACATGGCTGTCCTACTGTTAGTCCCTCTCCCCTGTAGCTAGTGGTATGTTGCTATAGGCGACATGGCTGTCGTACTGCTAGTCCATCTCCCCTGTAGCTAGTGGTATGTTGCTATAGGCGACATGGCTGTCGTACTGTAGGTCCCTCTCCCCTGTAGCTAGTGGTATGTTGCTATAGGTGACATGGCTGTCGTACTGCTAGTCCATCTCCCCTGTAGCTAGTGGTATGTTGCTATAGGCGACATGGCTGTCGTACTGTAGGTCCCTCTCCCCTGTAGCTAGTGGTATGTTGCTATAGGCGACATGGCTGTCGTACTGCTAGTCCATCTCCCC
The DNA here is from genome assembly GCF_002021735.2 of Oncorhynchus kisutch. Lineage (NCBI taxonomy): Eukaryota > Metazoa > Chordata > Actinopteri > Salmoniformes > Salmonidae > Oncorhynchus > Oncorhynchus kisutch. The sequence goes on along the minus strand of NC_034189.2, from coordinate 7,473,033 downwards.
TGTAGCTAGTGGTATGTTGCTATAGGCGACATGGCTGTCGTACTGTTAATCGATCTTCCCTGACCATGTTTTTGTTATTTTGGTTCTGTACTCTAGCACTTTGAGTTTCAAAGGATACAATGACAACGAGGGTGAAGTGCAGACTGTCAGCTTTAATTTGATGGTATTTTCATTCATATCGGATGAACCGTTTAGAAATGACAACACCATTTGTACCATGTTCCCCCCATTTTAAAAGGTACAAGTGTTTGTTGTATTGGCTTCACAGATGTGTCGTTAGGCAGGTGTATTCATTTGTGTCGTTAGTGAATGCAGGAGAACTGTTGATGAACAGTATTGATTCTAGACTTTGCTGTTGCCTTTGGAGGTTGTTGTTGTGGTGTGACAACATGATGAAGACAGCAGTGTCGATGCAAATGAACCTGGCCGTCCATAAGCCTCAGAAATGAAAATCAACCAATCAGGAACATTTCAAAAACCCAGGGCACGCCCAAGTCAACAGTTTGCTTCATCATTAACAAGAAAACACCAACCGGTGAACTCAATTATGTCAAAAGACCCGGTAGACTGAGGAAGACCACTGTAGTGGATGACCATAGAATGCTCTCTGTGGTGAAGAACCCCCCCAGACAACAGCCCAACAGATCAGAAACACTCTCCTGGATGCAGATGTGTCAAAGTCAACCGTACGTAGAAGACTACACCAGCAGGACGACAGAGGGTACAAACCACTGATAAACCTGAACAACAGAAAGGACAGATTACAGTTTCCTAAAAAAGCACCTAAAAGAGCCCCAAGAGTTCTGGGGAAAAAGTATTTTGGACAGATGAGACAAATATGAATGGATGAAAAGCAGGAAGTGTGAAGAGAAAAAATAGACATGCGAATGATCCAAAGCATACCACCTCATCTGTGAAACATGTTGGAGGGGGTGTTATGACTTGGGCCTGTAATGGCTGCCAGTGGAACAGGCTCCCTTGTCTTCATCGATGATGTGACTTTTTTTAAATTTTACCTTTATTTAACTAGGCAAGTCAGTTAAGAAAAAAATCTTATTTTCAACGACAGCCTAGGAACAGTGGGTTAACTGCCTGTTCAGAACAACAGATTTGTACCTTGTCAGCTCGGGGGCTTGAACTTGCAACCTTCCGGTTACTAATCCAAGACTCTAACCACTAGGCTACCCTGCCGCCCCTGCAGACTGCAGACAGAAGTATTTTATCTGCTCAGATGAAACCAAAAGCCTCCCAACTCATCGGACGGCACTTCATCATGCAACAAGTCAATGACCCTAAACATACTGCTAGAGCCACGAAGGGGTTTTTGATAGCCAAAAAGTGGAAAATCCTTGACTGTCCGAGTCAATCACCGGATCTGAATCCAATTGAACATGCATTTTACATGCTGAACAAGGGACTGGAGGCAATAACTCCCCAAAACAAGCAGGAACTGAAGATGGCTGCAGTAGAGGCCTGGCAGAGCATCACCATGGGGAAGATACCCAGCGTCTGGTGATGTCGATGCATCACAGACTTCAAGCAGTCATTGCATGCAAAGGATACGTGACCATATATTAACAATGACTACTTTATTCAACATTATGTTTCACTGTGAATTATGGTGCTCACTGGATCTGTATGTTGCTATAGGCAACATGGCTGGCATACTGTTCATCATCTATACACTATTCTCGGGATTCATTTTCTATTCTAGTATTTATTATTCTATTTTTGTCTCATATGGTGTGACTAGTCTATATTTCTGTCTGTCGCTATGTCTCTGTATCTGTCTCTATGTCTCTGTCTCTATGTCTCTGATCTCTATGTCTCTCTGTCTCTGATCTCTCTGTCTCTGTCTCTGATCTCTATGTATCTCTGTCTCTGTCTCTGATCTCTATGTCTCTGTCTATGTATCTGTCTCTATGTCTCTGATCTCTATGTCTCTGATCTCTATGTCTCTGTCTCTATGTCTCTGATCTCTGTCTCTGTCTCTAATCTCTATGTCTCTGTCTCTATGTCTCTGATCTCTATGTCTCTATGTCTCTATGTCTCTCTGTCTCTATGTCTCTGTCTCTATGTCTCTATGTATCTGTCTCTATGTCTCTGTCTCTATGTATCTGATCTCTATGTATCTGATCTCTATGTCTCTGTCTCTATGTCTCTATGTCTCTGATCTCTATGTCTATGATCTCTATGTCTCTATGTCTCTGTCTCTATGTCTCTGATCTCTATGTCTCTATGTCTCTGTCTCTATGTCTCTCTGTCTCTATGTCTCTATGTCTCTGATCTCTAAGACTCTGTCTCTATGTATCTGATCTCTATGTCTCTATGTCTCTATGTCTCTGATCTCTATGTCTATATGTCTCTGATCTATATGTCTCTGTCTCTATGTCTCTGTCTCTATGTCTCCCTCTCTATGTCTCTGATCGCTATGTCTCTCTCTATATATCTCTGATCTATATGTCTCTATGTTTCTGATCTCTATGTTTCTGATCTCTATGTCTCTGATCTCTATGTCTCTGTCTCTATGTATCTGATCTCTATGTCTCTATGTCTCTATGTCTCTGATCTCTATGTCTCTATGTATCTGATCTCTATGTCTCTGTCTCTATGTCTCTGATCTCTATGTCTCTGATCTCTATGTCTCTATGTATCTGATCTCTGTCTCTATGTATCTGATCTCTATGTCTCTGATCTCTATGTCTCTATGTATCTGATCTCTATGTCTCTATGTATCTGATCTCTATGTCTCTATGTATCTGATCTCTATGTCTCTGATCTCTATGTCTCTATGTATCTGATCTCTATGTCTCTATGTCTCTGATCTCTATGTCTCTATGTATCTGATCTCTATGTCTCTATGTATCTGATCTCTATGTCTCTGATCTCTGTCTCTATGTATCTGATCTCTATGTCTCTATGTATCTGATCTCTATGTCTCTATGTATCTGATCTCTATGTCTCTGATCTCTATGTCTCTATGTATCTGATCTCTATGTCTCTATGTATCTGATCTCTATGTCTCTATGTCTCTGATCTCTATGTCTCTATGTATCTGATCTCTATGTCTCTATGTATCTGATCTCTATGTCTCTCTGTCTCTATGTCGCTGATCTCTATGTCTATATGTCTCTGATCTCTATGTATCTGTCTCTATGTCTCTGATCTCTATGTCTCTGATCTCTATGTCTCTCTCTCTCTATGTCTCTGTCTCTATGTCTCTGTCTGTATGTCTCTGTCTCTATGTCTCTGTCTGTATGTCTCTGTCTCTACTTCTAATAAATAAAGATTCACTCTCAAAATAAGTAATTTTCTGTTCATGTAGAAAATGAAATAAAATTTCCAGGGAACTTGGTTTCCTAGTAACAAATAGAATGGACAAGGTTGTCGATAAAGTTGGTTCAAATAAATGTTTAAAGAGATGAACAGAAGTGGGCTCACCAAGAAAGAAGTCAGTTAATCTGTTGTTCAGTCTGAAATTGTAATAACATGGATGACATGGGTAACATGGGTAACATCTGTAACATGGGTAACATCTGTAACATCTGTAACATGGGTAACATGGGTAACATGGGTAACATCTGTAACATGGGTAACATCTGTAACATCTGTAACATCTGTAACATGGGTAACATCTGTAACATCTGTAACATGGGTAACATCTGTAACATGGGTAACATGGGTAACATGGGTAACATCTGTAACATGGGTAACATGGGCAACATGGGTAACATGGGTAACATCTGTAACATGGGTAACATCTGTAACATGGGTAACATCTGTAACATGGGTAACATCTGTAACATGGGTAACATCTGTAACATGGGTAACATGGGTAACATGGGTAACATGGGTAACATGGGTAACATCTGTAACATGGGTAACATCTGTAGCATGGGTAACATCTGTAACATGGGTAACATCTGTAACATGGGTAACATGGGTAACATCTGTAACATGGGTGACATGGGTAACATCTGTAACATGGATGACATGGGTAACATCTGTAACATCTGTAACATGGGTAACATCTGTAACATGGGTAACATCTGTAACATGGGTAACATCTGTAACATGGGTAACATGGGTAACATGGGTAACATCTGTAACATGGGTAACATCTGTAACATGGGTAACATCTGTAACATGGGTAACATCTGTAACATGGGTGACATGGGTAACATCTGTAACATGGGTGACATGGGTAACATCTGTAACGTGGATGACATGGGTAACATCTGTAACATGGGTAACATGGGTAACATCTGTAACATGGGTAACATCTGTAACATGGGTAACATCTGTAACATGGGTAACATGGGTAACATGGGTAACATGGGTAACATGGGTAACATCTGTAACATGGGTAACATCTGTAACATGGGTAACATCTGTAACATGGGTAACATGGGTAACATCTGTAACATGGGTGACATGGGTAACATCTGTAACATGGATGACATGGGTAACATCTGTGACATGGGTAACATGGGTAACATGGGTAACATCTGTAACATGGGTAACATCTGTAACATGGGTAACATCTGTAACATGGGTAACATGGGTAACATGGGTAACATGGGTAACATCTGTAACATGGGTAATATCTGTAACATGGGTAACATCTGTAACATGGGTAACATCTGTAACATGGGTGACATGGGTAACATCTGTAACATGGGTGACATGGGTAACATCTGTAACATGGATGACATGGGTAACATCTGTTACATGGGTAACATGGGTAACATCTGTAACATGGGTAACATCTGTAACATGGGTAACATCTGTAACATGGGTAACATCTGTAACATGGGTAACATCTGTAACATGGGTAACATCTGTAACATGGGTAACATGGGTAACATGGGTAACATCTGTAACATGGGTAACATCTGTAACATCTGTAACATGGGTAACATGGGTAACATGGGTAACATCTGTAACATGGGTAACATCTGTAACATCTGTAACATCTGTAACATGGGTAACATCTGTAACATCTGTAACATGGGTAACATCTGTAACATGGGTAACATGGGTAACATGGGTAACATCTGTAACATGGGTAACATGGGTAACATGGGTAACATGGGTAACATCTGTAACATGGGTAACATCTGTAACATGGGTAACATCTGTAACATGGGTAACATCTGTAACATGGGTAACATCTGTAACATGGGTAACATGGGTAACATGGGTAACATGGGTAACATCTGTAACATGGGTAACATCTGTAACATGGGTAACATCTGTAACATGGGTAACATGGGTAACATCTGTAACATGGGTGACATGGGTAACATCTGTAACATGGATGACATGGGTAACATCTGTAACATCTGTAACATGGGTAACATCTGTAACATGGGTAACATCTGTAACATGGGTAACATCTGTAACATGGGTAACATGGGTAACATGGGTAACATCTGTAACATGGGTAACATCTGTAACATGGGTGACATGGGTAACATCTGTAACATGGGTGACATCTGTAACATGGGTGACATGGGTAACATCTGTAACGTGGATGACATGGGTAACATCTGTAACATGGGTAACATGGGTAACATCTGTAACATGGGTAACATCTGTAACATGGGTAACATCTGTAACATGGGTAACATCTGTAACATGGGTAACATGGGTAACATGGGTAACATGGGTAACATGGGTAACATCGGTAACATCTGTAACATGGGTAACATCTGTAACATGGGTAACATGGGTAACATCTGTAACATGGGTAACATCTGTAACATGGGTGACATGGGTAACATCTGTAACATGGATGACATGGGTAACATCTGTAACATGGGTAACATGGGTAACATGGGTAACATCTGTAACATGGGTAACATCTGTAACATGGGTAACATCTGTAACATCTGTAACATGGGTAACATCTGTAACATGGGTAACATCTGTAACATGGGTAACATCTGTAACATGGGTAACATGGGTAACATGGGTAACATGGGTAACATCTGTAACATGGGTAACATCTGTAACATGGGTAACATCTGTAACATCTGTAACATGGGTAACATCTGTAACATCTGTAACACGGGTAACATCTGTAACATGGGTAACATCTGTAACATGGGTAACATCTGTAACATGGGTAACATGGGTAACATGGGTAACATCTGTAACATGGGTAACATGGGTAACATCTGTAACATCTGTAACATCTGTAACATCTGTAACATGGGTAACATGGGTAACATCTGTAACATGGGTAACATCTGTAACATGGGTAACATGGGTAACATGGGTAACATCTGTAACATGGGTAACATGGGTAACATCTGTAACATGGGTAACATCTGTACATCTGTAACATGGGTAACATCTGTAACATGGGAACATCTGTAACATATGTAATATGGGTAACATGGGTACATCTGTAACATGGGTAACATCTGTAACATGGGTAACATCTGTAACATGGGTAACATCTGTAACATCTGTAACATCTGTAACATGGGTAACATCTGTAACATGGGTAACATCTGTAACATGGTAACATCTGAACATCTGTAACATGGGTAACATGGGTAACATGGGTAACATCTGTAACATGGGTAACATCTGCAACATGGGTAACATCTGTAACATCTGTAACATGGGTAACATGGGTAACATCTGTAACATGGGTACCATCTGTAACATGGGTAACATCTGTAACATGGGTAACATCTGTAACATGGGTAACATGGGTAACATCTGTACATGGGTAACATCTGTAACATGGGTAACATCTGTAACATGGGTAACATCTGTAACATGGGTAACATCTGTAACATGGGTAACATGGGTAACATGGGTAACATCTGTAACATGGGTAACATCTGTAACATGGGTAACATGGGTAACATGGGTAACATGGGTAACATCTGTAACATGGGTAACATCTGTAACATCTGTAACATGGGTAACATCTGTAACATCTGTAACACGGGTAACATCTGTACATGGGTAACATCTGTAACATGGGTAACATGGGTAACATGGGTAACATCTGTAACATGGGTAACATGGGTAACATCTGTAACATGGGTAACATCTGTAACATGGGTAACATCTGTAACATCTGTAACATGGGTAACATCTGTAACATGGGTAACATCCGTAACATGGGTAACTCTGTAACATGGGTAACATGGGTACATGGGTAACATGGGTAACATCTGTAACATGGGTAACATCTGTAACATGGGTAACATCTGTAACATCTGTAACATGGGTAACATCTGTAACATCTGTAACACGGGTAACATCTGTAACATGGGTAACATCTGTAACATGGGTAACATCTGTAACATGGGTAACATGGGTAACATGGGTAACATCTGTAACATGGGTAACATGGGTAACATCTGTAACATCTGTAACATCTGTAACATCTGTAACATGGGTAACATGGGTAACATCTGTAACATGGGTAACATCTGTAACATGGGTAACATGGGTAACATGGGTAACATCTGTAACATGGGTAACATGGGTAACATCTGTAACATGGGTAACATCTGTAACATCTGTAACATGGGTAACATCTGTAACATGGGTAACATCTGTAACATATGTAATATGGGTAACATGGGTAACATCTGTAACATGGGTAACATCTGTAACATGGGTAACATCTGTAACATGGGTAACATCTGTAACATGGGTAACATCTGTAACATCTGTAACATCTGTAACATGGGGAACATCTGTAACATGGGTAACATCTGTACATGGGTAACATCTGTAACATCTGTAACATGGGTAACATGGGTAACATCTGTAACATGGGTACATCTGCAACATGGGTAACATCTGTAACATCTGTAACATGGGTAACATGGGTAACATCTGTAACATGGGTAACATCTGTAACATGGGTAACATCTGTAACATGGGTAACATCTGTAACATGGGGTAACATGGGTAACATGGGTAACATCTGTAACATGGGTAACATCTGTAACATGGGTAACATCTGTAACATGGGTAACATCTGTAACATGGGTAACATCTGTAACATGGGTAACATCTGTAACATGGGTAACAATCTGTAACATGGTAACATGGGTAACATGGGTAACATCTGTAACATCTGTAACATCTGTAACATCTGTAACATGGGTAACATCTATAACACGGGTAACATCTGTAACATGGGTAACATCTTGTAACATGGGTGACATCTGTAACATGGGTAACATCTGTAACATGGGCAACATCTGTAACATGGGTAACATGGGTAACATGGGCAACATCTGTAACATGGGTAACATGGGTAACATGGGTAACATCTGTAACATGGGTAACATCTGTAACATGGGTAACATCTGTAACATGGGTAACATGGGTAACATCTGTAACATGGTAACATCTGTAACATGGGTAACATTGGTAACATGGGTAACATGGGTAACATCTGTAACATGGGCAACATCTGTAACATGGGTAACATCTGTAACATGGGTAACATCTGTAACATGGGCAACATCTGTAACATGGGTAACATCTGTAACACGGGTAACACGGGTAACATCTGTAACATGGGTAACATCTGTAACATGGGTACATGGGTAACATCTGTAACATGGGTAACATCTGTAACATGGGTAACATCTGTAACATGGGTAACATCTGTAACATGGGTAACATCTGTACCATGGGTAACATGGGTAACATCTGTAACATGGGTAACATCTGTAACATGGGCAACATGGGTAACATCTGTAACACGGGTAACATCTGTAACATGGGTAACATCTGTAACATGGGTAACATGGGTAACATCTGTAACATGGGTAACATCTGTAACATCTGTAACATGGGTAACATGGGTAACATCTGTAACATGGGTAACATCTGTAACATCTGTAACATGGGTAACATGGGTAACATCTGTAACATGGGTAACATCTGTAACATCTGTAACATGGGTAACATCTGTAACATGGGTAACATCTGTAACATCTGTAACATGGGTAACATGGGTAACATCTGTAACATCTGTAACATGGGTAACATCTGTAACATGGGTAACATCTGTAACATGGGTAACATCTGTAACATGGGTAACATCTGTAACATGGGTAACATCTGTAACATCTGTAACATGGGTAACATCTGTAACATGGGTAACAGCTGTAACATGGGTAACATGGGTAACATGGGTAACATCTGTAACATCTGTAGCATGGGTAACATCTGTAACATGGGTAACATCTGTAACATGGGTAACATCTGTAACATGGGTAACATGGGTAACATCTGTAACATGGGTAACATCTGTAACATGGGTAACATCTGTAACATGGGTACATCTGTAACATGGGTAACATGGGTAACATCTGTAACATGGGTAACATCTGTAACATGGGTAACATCTGTAACATGGGTAACATCTGTAACATGGGTAACATGGGTAACATCTGTAACATGGGTAACATCTGTAACATCTATAACATGGGTAACATGTGTAACATCTGTAACATGGGTAACATCTGTAACATGGGTAACATCTGTAACATCTGTAACATGGGTAACATCTGTAACATGGGTAACATCTGTAACATCTATAACATGGGTAACATGGGTAACATCTGTAACATGGGTAACATCTGTAACATGGGTAACATCTGTAACATCTGTAACATGGGTAACATCTGTAACATGGGTAACATCTGTAACATCTGTAACATGGGTAACATCTGTAACATGGGTAGCATGGGTAACATCTGTAACATGGGTAACATGGGTAACATCTGTAACATGGGTAACATGGGTAACATCTGTAACATGGGTAACATGGATGACATGGGCAACATCTGTAACATGGGTAACATGGGTAACATGGGTAACATCTGTAACATGGGTAACATGGGTAAAATAAAATAATATGTGTCTTTTTTTTTGATAGCCACCAATGTTGACAGTCCTATGCATAATTCACTATGTTTTCTGACACAGACATGAAGTTGGGTTAAACAATTCATAGAGACATAGAGACATGAGGAAAAAGACCTATCATCCTGTCCCACTGAACCCCCCCCAAAAATTCTAACTTTATTCTGTATTTCATAGGTGGCATTATCAAAGCACATCTCCCATTCCTCGCTTCTCTGCGCTCTGTCTCCTACTGCTCTGTCTCCTACTGCTCTGTCTCCTACTGCTCTGTCTCCTACTGCTCTGTCTCCTACTGCTCTGTCTCCTACTGCTCTGTCTCCTACTGCTCTGTCTCCTACTGCTCTGTCTCCTACTGCTCTGTCTCCTACTGCTCTGTCTCCTACTGCTCTGTCTCCTACTGCTCTGTCTCCTACTGCTGCTCGTATGAGAGCTTCGGTAGAGAATGTGTGATCAACAACGGTATGACAGTAGATATGGATATTTTATACAACAGAGTTGATCCCCACGTTAAGATACCTTGATTTTTAAACTATTTCCTCTCTCCGTCTCCCCGTTTATTCACGAGCTGATCTGCCGTCTGTAGAATCATCAGAGATGGTGACAAATATAGGAGATATCCTGTAATTCATTGAAGGATGTTATCTAGCAAAGCTTTAGCAACTTTGGTTCTTTGACTTTTGTTTGACTGCTGTTACAAAGAGACTATAGTTTATACTCCGGCTGCGCTCCGTGGGTCCTGTAAACACTCTGTGTCGAGATAGCCTTACTGAAATGCGCTGAATTAATTCAGGAACATAATAGCGCTCTGAATTTATGAACAGCCTGTTTCGCTATTGACAACAATGTAACTGATCAAAGATAGTTGCTCTATACTCACTCAATATCAGTTTAATCTGAAATCTTTCCATAGTGGAGCAGCCAAGCCGACAAGGTGGAGCAGCCAACAAGGTGGAGCAGCCGACAAGGTGGAGCAGCCGACAAGGTGGAGCAGCCAACAACGTGGAGCAGCCAACAAGGTGGAGAAGCCAAGCTGACAAGGTGGAGCAGCCAACAAGGTGGAGCTGCCAACAAGGTGGAGCAGCCAAGCCGACGAGGTGGAGCAACCGACAAGGTGACGCAGCCAAGCCGACAAGGTGGAGCAGCCGACAAGGTGGAGCAGCCGACAAGGTGGAGCAGCCAACAAGGTGATGCAGCCGACAAAGTGATGCAGCCAAGCCGACAAGGTAGAGCAGCCAAGCCGACAAGGTGACGCAGCCGACAAGGTGGAGCAGCCAAGCCGACAAAGTGTCACAGCCAAGCCAACAAGGTGACGCAGTGCCCCTCTTATTTGGGGAGAACTCATATCTTGGTTTTAATTAAAGTTAATTAAACTTTAAATGTTTATGCTTCTGATTTTTGTGGTATTTCCTGGGACTCTCAGGATAAATATGAATTATTAATACACATTATTATACCCTACAATACACCTCAAACTGCTCAGCTAGAAAAAAAGAGAGGGCTGTACCAAAGATGCTTAAAAGAAACCAAGATATTACCACCAACCTGAAACTCCTCTGCTATCTTGGGCCCGTCCAAGAAGAGTCGTGTGCTGAGGCAGTCGACGGGACCGAAGCTACCTGTGAATTCCTTGTACTCCTGGAACACCTGAGAGAGAGAGAGAGAGAGAGAGAGAGAGAGAGAGAGAGAGAGAGAGAGAGAGAGGACAGCGAAAAAGGGAATAGAGAGGACACATAGAGATGGTACAGATAGAGAGAACACAGGGAGAACAGAGAGAGAACAGAGAGAAAGACAGAGAGAGAACAGAGAGAGAACACAGAGAGAGAACAGAGAGAGAACAGAGAGAGAACAGAGAGAACAGAGAGAACAGAGAGAGAACAGAGAGAGAACAGAGAGAACAGAGAGAACAGAGAGAGAACAGAGAGAACAGAGAGAAAGACAGAGAGAGAGAGAAAGACAAAGAGAACAGAGAGAAGAGAGAGAAAGACAGAGAGAACAGAGAGAAAGACAGAGAGAAGAGAGAGAGAAGAGAGAGAGAGAACAGAGTGAAAGACAGAGAGAACAGAGAGAAAGACAGAGAGAGAGAAAGACAAAGAGAACAGAGAGAAGAGAGAGAAAGACAGAGAGAACAGAGAGAAAGACAGAGAGAGAGAGAAAGACAGAGAGAACAGAGAGAACAGAGAGAAAGACAGAGAGAACAGAGAGAGAACAGAGAGAGAGAAAGACAGAGAGAGAGAAGGACAGAGAGAACAGAGAGAACAGAGAGAAAGACAGAGAGAACAGAGAGAGAACAGAGAGAACAGAGAGAGAACAGAGAGAGAACAGAGAGAGAACAGAGAGAAAGACAGAGGATAACATGAACATCTATTCTCACTACCATCCGTACCTGAGTCAACAAATCAAGTGTTCGAGTGTGTGTGTGTGTCAAATCAAATCTAGGGATGCCATCTGAGGACGTGGCTAGGGATGCCATCTGAGGACGTGGCTAGGGATGCCGTGTGTGTGTGTGTGTGTGTGTGTAAATATACATATAAAATACCTTGGGATACATGGCCGCTGACATCACATCCTCCTCTGTGATGTCATCGCCGTGCAGCAAACGAAGCCCGGCCTCCAGGGCATCGAAGTCCAGGGGAGGCAGGGTGGCACCAGGACGCCCCTCGATACGGGGGAGGGATTTTAGAACCTGTGAGGGGGGGGAGTGGGGCGGGGAGAGGGGAGACAGCCATCGTAAACACTTCATATTGGTCATCTTTTCTCTTTCGTCGAGTACTTCCTCATCTTCCTCATTCTGCTGCTGTCGTCTACAGTCTCAAGGACATTATGTCTCCTCTTCCTTGGTGGTGTTTAAAAAGAAGAAGAAAAACATCTCTGCAACAACGAAGAAGTGTTATAAGTTGGACATGGTTGCCGTGCCAACGTTAATTAACTGACAGTAGGCCACAAAAAAATTGTGGAAAACAGAAAAATTTAACATTCTATTGTGTTCCAGGAGTTCCACTCAAGTGTTCTAAGAACCTCCGCAGTTCCCCTGTGACGAGTGGCCAGTACAGGACCACCCTTGTTGATAATTGGCTAATTCAATACGTGTGTGTCTGTCTCTGTCACTCTGTCTCTCTGTCTCTCTGTCTCTCTCTGTCTATCTGTCTCTCTCTCTCTCTCTCTCTGTCTCTCTCTCTCTCTGTCTCTCTGTCTCTCTGTCTCTCTGTCTATCTGTCTCTCTCTCTGTCTCTCTCTGTCTCTCTCTCTCTCTCTCTCTCTCTCTCTCTCTCTCTCTCTCACTCTCTCTCTCTCTCTCAATTCAATTCAATTCAAGGGCTTATTGGCATGGGAAACATGTGTTAACATTGCCAAAGCAATTGAGGTAGACAACATACAAAGTGAATATATAAAGTGCAAAACAACAAAAATGAACAGTAAACATTACACATACAGAAGTTTCAAAACAGTAAAGACATTACAAATGTCATATTATATATATATATATACAGTGTTCTAACAATGTACAAATGGCTAAAGGACACAAGATAAAATAAATAAGCATAAATATGGGTTGTATTTACAATGGTGTTTGTTCTTCACTGGTTGCCCTTTTCTCGTGGCAACAGGTCACAAATCTTGCTGCTGTGATGGCACTCACTCACTCTCTCTGTCTCTCTCTCTCTCTCTCTCTCTCTCTCTCTCACACACACAGTAAAGGGAGTCAACTAGGGTTCATATGAAAGAGCGAAAGACAGAAAGTGATAAAGAGAGAGGGAGAGGACGACAGCATATACGGTAGTTTTTGGAAAACCAAGATGGAGTTCAATCGTTGCTCTATATTATGCGCTTTTCTTGAATTTGTTCTAGGAAATTCGTTTGGCAATTAGCCACAAGAGGTTAGCGTATGTTTGAAATAATAACATAACAAAGAGAGTTGATCTATGGGGAAACTCACTCAGGCTTCACTGATTGTCCCTCACTGGGGTATTCTGAGATGGGAACAGTTTTTATCTTTGATGATCTGGGATTAGTACAATCCATGTTTGGACTTTTAAATGAATTATATATTCTTGAAGATATAATTTATAAATGCCTCAAGAGCTTGTGTAAAGTTGTTTTACTCAGAACCCCAAATATATATACAGTGCCTTGCGAAAGTATTCGGCCCCCTTGAACTTTGCGACCTTTTGCCACATTTCAGGCTTCAAACATAAAGATATAAAACTGTATTTTTTTGTGAAGAATCAACAACAAGTGGGACACAATCATGAAGTGGAACGACATTTATTGGATATTTCAAACTTTTTTAACAAATCAAAAACTGAAAAATTGGGCGTGCAAAATTATTCAGCCCCTTTACTTTCAGTGCAGCAAACTCTCTCCAGAAGTTCAGTGAGGATCTCTAAATGATCCAATGGTGACCTAAATGACTAATGATGATAAATACAATCCACCTGTGTGTAATCAAGTCTCCGTATAAATGCACCTGCACTGTGATAGTCTCAGAGGTCCGTTAAAAGCGCAGAGAGCATCATGAAGAACAAGGAACACACCAGGCAGGTCCGAGATACTGTTGTGAAGAAGTTTAAAGCCGGATTTGGATACAAAAAGATTTCCCAAGCTTTAAACATCCCAAGGAGCACTGTGCAAGCGAAAATATTGAAATGGAAGGCGTATCAGACCACTGCAAATCTACCAAGACCTGGCCGTCCCTCTACACTTTCAGCTCATACAAGGAGAAGACTGATCAGAGATACAGCCAAGAGGCCCATGATCACTCTGGATGAACTGCAGAGATCTACAGCTGAGGTGGGAGACTCTGTCCATAGGACAACAATCAGTCGTATATTGCACAAATCTGGCCTTTATGGAAGAGTGGCAAGAAGAAAGCCATTTCTTAAAGATATCCATAAAAAGTGTTGTTTAAAGTTTGCCACAAGCCACCTGGGAGACACACCAAACATGTGGAAGAAGGTGCTCTGGTCAGATGAAACCAAAATTGAACTTTTTGGCAACAATGCAAAACGTTATGTTTGGCGTAAAAGCAACACAGCTCATTACCCTGAACACACCATCCCCACTGTCAAACATGGTGGTGGCAGCATCATGGTTTGGGCCTGATTTTCTTCAGCAGGGACAGGGAAGATGGTTAAAATTGATGGGAAGATGGATGGAGCCAAATACAGGACCATTCTGGAAGAAAACCTGGTGGAGTCTGCAAAAGACCTGAGACTGGGACGGAGATTTGTCTTCCAACAAGACAATGATCCAAAACATAAAGCAAAATCTACAATGGAATGGTTCAAAAATAAACATATCCAGGTGTTAGAATGGCCAAGTCAAAGTCCAGACCTGAATCCAATCGAGAATCTGTGGAAAGAACTGAAAACTGCTGTTCACAAATGCTCTCCATCCAACCTCACTGAGCTCGAGCTGTTTTGCAAGGAGGAATGGGAAAAAAATTCTGTCTCTCGATGTGCAAAACTGATAGAGACATACCCCAAGCGACTTACAGCTGTAATCGCAGCAAAAGGTGGCGCTACAAAGTATTAACTTAAGGGGGCTGAATAATTTTGCACGCCCAATTTTTAAATTTTTGATTTGTTAAAAAAGTTTGAAATATCCAATAAATGTCGTTCCACTTCATGATAGTGTCCCACTTGTTGTTGATTCTTCACAAAAAAATACAGTTTTATATCTTTATGTTTGAAGCCTGAAATGTGGCGAAAGGTCGCAAAATTCAAGGGGGCCGAATACTTTCGCAAAGCACTGTATATATACACTACCCTCCAAAGGTTTGGGGTCACTTTTAAATGTCCTTGTTTTTTAAATCAAATCAAATAAATTGTCCATTAAAATAATATTAAATTAATCAGAAATACTGTGACTTTGTTAATGTTGTAAATGACTATTGTAGCTGGAAACGATTGATTTATAATGGAATATCTACATAGGCGAACAGAGGCCCATTATCAGCAACCATCAGTCCTGTGTTCCATTGACACGTTGTGTTAGCTAATCCAAGTTTATAATTTTAAAAGGCTAATTGATCATTAGAAAACCCTTTTGCAATTATGTTATCACAGCTGAAAACTGTTGTTCTGATTAAAGAAGCAATTAAAACTGGCCTTCTTTAGACTAGTTGAGTGTCTGGAGCATCAGCATTTGTGGGTTCGATTACAGGCTCAAAATGGCCAGAAACAAATAACTTTCTTCCGAAACTCGTCATTCTATTCTTGTTCTGAGAAATGAAGGCTATTCCATGTGAGAAATTGCCAAGAAACTGAAGATCTCGTATAAATTTGTGTACTACTCCCTTCACAGAACAGCACGAACTGGCCCTAACCAGAATAGAAAGAGGAGTGGGAGGCCCCGGTGCACAACTGAGCAAGAGGACAAGTACATTAGAGTGTTTAGTTTGAGAAAACAGACGCCTCAAAAGTCCTCAACTGGCAGCTTCATTAAATAGTATCCGCAAAACACCGGTCTCTACGTCAACAGTGAAGAGGTCGACTCCGGGATGCTGAACATCTAGGGAGAGTTGCAAAGAAAAAGCCATATCTCAGACTGGCCAATAAAAATAATAGATTAAGATGGGCAAAAGAACACAGACACTGGACAGAGGATGATTGTAAAAAAGTGTTATGGACAGTCTCATCTAAGGTTGAGGTGTTCGGATCACAAAGAAGAACATTCGTGAGACGCAGAAAAATATGCTTGAGACGACATCTGTCAAGCATGATGGAGACAATGTGATGGTCTGGGGGTTTGGTGGTGGTAAAGTGGGAGGTTTGTACAGGGTAAAAGGGATCTTGAAGAAGGAAGGCTATCACTCCATTTTGCAACGCCATGCCATACCCTGTGGACAGCTTTTAATTGGAGCCAATTTCCTCCTACAACAGGTCAATGACCCAAAGCACATCTCCAAACTATGCAAGAACTATTTAGGGAAGAAGCAGTCAGCTGGTATTCTGTCTATAATGGAGTGGCCAGCACAGTCACTGGATCTCAACCCTATAGAGCTGTTATGGGAGCAGCTTGACCGTATGGTACATACGAAGTGCCCATCAAGCCAATCCAACTTGTGGGAGGTGCTTCAGGAAGCGTGAGGTGAAATCTCCTCAGATTACCTCAACCAATTGACAACTAGAATGCCAAAGGTCTGCAAGGCTGTAATTGCTGCAAATGGAGGATTCTATATACATTTTACGGGACACAATCTATTTTACGATAGTTATCCTTTGTTTGTTTTTAGTCCCATCTATCTCTGAACACAATCCAGTTATGATTTCTATTTGGCAATAGATATATTTTTTGAACTGTTCGGTTTCACAAAAGTTATATATTTTACAGACAAGGTGTATTTTTACTTATCTTGTTATTAGTTCTACCTTTCAGCTCCACTCAACCCTGAGGTGTGGTGTTACCTTGTTATTAGTTCTACCTTTCAGCTCCACTCAACCCTGAGGTGTGGTGTTACCTTTTTATTAGTTCTACCTTCAGCTCCACTCAACCCTGAGGTGTGGTGTTATCTTGTTATTAGTTCTACCTTTCAGCTCCCCTCAACCCTGAGGTGTGGTGTTATCTTGTTATTAGTTCTACCTTTCAGCTCCACTCAACCCTGAGGTGTGGTGTTATCTTGTTATTAGTTCTACCTTTCAGCTCCACTCAACCCTGAGGTGTGGTGTTACCTTTTTATTAGTTCTACCTTCAGCTCCACTCAACCCTGAGGTGTGGTGTTATCTTGTTATTAGTTCTACCTTTCAGCTCCCCTCAACCCTGAGGTGTGGTGTTATCTTGTTATTAGTTCTACCTTCAGCTCCACTCAACCCTGAGGTGTGGTGTTTTCTCAAAAGTTATAGAACTTTCGATTCTCATAGTTACTAAAGATGGTCTATCCTGGTTGGTTTGTTCCATCCTGCCTGGTTGGTTTGTTCCATCCTGCCTGGTTGGTTTGTTCCATCCTGCCTGGTTGGTTTGTTCCATCCTGCCTGGTTGGTTTGTTCCATCCTGCTTGGTTGGTTTGTTCCATCCTGCCTGGTTGGTTTGTTCTATCCTGGTTGGTTTGTTCCATCCTGCCTGGTTGGTTTGTTCTATCCTGGTTGGTTTGTTCCATCCTGCCTGGTTGGTTTGTTCTATCCTGGTTGGTTTGTTCCATCCTGCCTGGTTGGTTTGTTCTATCCTGGTTGGTTTGTTCCATCCTGCTTGGTTGGTTTGTTCCATCCTGCCTGGTTGGTTTGTTCCATCCTGCCTGGTTGGTTTGCTCCATCCTGCGTGGTTGGTTTGCTCCATCCTGCCTGGTTAGTTTGTTCCATCCTGGTTGGTTGGTTTGTTCCATCCTGCCTGGTTGGTTTGCTCCATCCTGCCTGGTTGGTTTGCTCCATCCTGCCTGGTTGGTTTGCTCCATCCTGGTTGGTTGGTTTGTTCCATCCTGCCTGGTTGGTTTGTTCCTTCCTGCCTGGTTGGTTTGTTCCATCCTGCCTGGTTGGTTTGTTCCTTCCTGCCTGGTTGGTTTGTTCCATCCTGCCTGGTTGGTTTGTTCCATCCTGCCTGGTTGGTTTGTTCCATCCTGCCTGGTTGGTTTGTTCCATCCTGCCTGGTTGGTTTGTTCCATCCTGCTTGGTTGGTTTGTTCCATCCTGCCTGGTTGGTTTGTTCTATCCTGGTTGGTTTGTTCCATCCTGCCTGGTTGGTTTGTTCCATCCTGCCTGGTTGGTTTGTTCTATCCTGGTTGGTTTGTTCCATCCTGCTTGGTTGGTTTGTTCCATCCTGCCTGGTTGGTTTGTTCCATCCTGCCTGGTTGGTTTGCTCCATCCTGCGTGGTTGGTTTGCTCCATCCTGCCTGGTTTGTTTGCTCCAACCTGCCTGGTTGGTTTGTTCCATCCTGCCTGGTAGCTTTGCTCCATCCTCCTGGTTGGCTACTCTGGTTATTTTGCTCTCATCAACCTCTGTTAGAGGAGCATGCTGCCTCTCTCTGCACCATAGGCGATATTCCACCCAAACTCTGTTAGCCATGGTCTCTCAAACCCTGTTCCTGCAGCTACCTGCTTCTTCATTTGGGAGATCAAGTTAAATATTTTCGGGAACATCAATAGTAACATGTTTTCACAACAAAACATGTTTAATTAAAGTTTTGACAGCCCTTCTCTCTGTTCTGGAGAAAGGAAGGAAGGAGAGAGAGGAGGAGATGGAAACACAGGGTACTGAGAAAATTCTGTAGTTAAAACCTGTTGAGTGTAGGGGGCAGTATTTTGATGTTTGGATGAAAAACGTACCCAAATTAAACTGCCTATTTCTCAGGCCCAGAAGCTAGAATATGCATATAATTGTCAGATTAGGAGAGAAAACACTCTAAAGTTTCCAAAACTATCAGAAATATTGTCTGTGAGTATAACAGAACTGATATCGCAAGTGAAAACCTGAGGATAATCCAACTAGGAAGTGCCTCTTATTTTGAAAGCTCCCTGTTCCATTGCATGCCTTCCCTCCATTTAACTTCTTAAGTTGTAGTGTGCAGCATTTTCACTTTTAGATAAATAGCTTGCCCAATTTCAACTTCCTGCTACTCATGCCAAGAATATTAGATATGCATATTATTAGTAGATTTGGAAAGAAATCACTCTGAAGGTTCTAAAACTGTTTGAATCATGTCTGTGAGTATAACAGAACTTATGTAGCAGGAAAAACCCTGAATGCTAACCGTTCAGATTTTAGTTTTTAGGTCTCTGTCTGTTCAGTGAGTCTCATTGGAAAACAACATTTCTTAGGAACTTGTTTTCAGTTCCTACCACTTCCACTGGATGTCACCAGTCTTTGGAATTTGGTTGAGGTTATTCCTTTGTACAATGAAGAAGTACGGCCATCTAGGAACTGCGTAACACTGTTGAGAGTTGCGCAAGACTTGAAAAGTAGCTTGGTTTGTTGTCTTCCTGTATTGAACACAGATCGACCCGTCTTCAATTAGATCAATTATTAACGTTTAAAAATACCTAAAGTTGTATTACAAAAGTACTTTGAAATGTTTTGGCAAAGTTTACAGGCAACTTTTTAAATATTTTGTAGTGACGTTGCGCAATTTGGAAGCTGTTTTTTTCTGGGTCAAAGCGCCAAATAAATGGACATTTTGGATATATATGGACGGAATTAATCGAACAAAAGGACCAATTGTGATGTATATGGGACACATCGGAGTGCCAACAAAAGAAGCTTGTCAAAGGTAAGGCATGTTTTATATTTTATTGCTGCGTTTTGTGTAGCGCCTGCAGGGTTGAAATATGCTTCCCTCTTTGTTTACTGTTGTGCTATCATCAGATAATAGCTTGTTATGTTTGCCGAAAAGCCTTTTTAAAATCTGACTTGTTGGCTGGATTCACAACGAGTGTGGTTTAATTTAGTATCTTACATGTGTGATTTAATGAAGGTTTGGTTTTTAGATCATTTTATTTGAATTTGCCACGCTGCATTTCCCTGGCTTTTGGCCAGCTTCCCCTATACCATAAGAAGTTAAAGGGATAGCAACCAGATTCCTTTCCCTATGGCTTCCACATGGTGTGAACAGTCTTTAGACATAGTTTCAGCCTTTTATTCTGAAAAATGAGCGAGAACGATCACTTCGCTACAGTGGATGGCTGAGTGCCAGCAGAGTTTTGCATGCGCAACAGCTTGGAGCAGATATTTTCTCTCTCTCTTCAATTGAAAAAGCTACCGTCCGGTTGAAATATTATCGATTATTTATTGTAAAAACAACCTGAGGATTGATTATAAAAATTGTTTGACGTGTTTCTACGAACTTTACAGATACTATTTGGAATTTTCACTCAAGCCTGTGGATTACTGAACAAACGCGCCAAACAAATGGAGGTATTTTGGATATAAAAATTATCTTTATGGAACAAAAGGAACATTTATTGTGTAACTGGGAGTCTCGTGAGTGCAAACATCCAAAGATCATCAAAGGTGAGCGATTCATTTGATTACTTTTCTGACTTTCGTGACCAATCTACTTTGCTGCTAGCTGTTTGTAATGTTTTGCCTACTGAGAGAAATGTCCTGTTACATAAACGCTTGGTTTGCTTTCGCTGTAAAGCTTTTTTGAAATCTGACACGCCAGGTGGATTAACAACAAGCTAAGCTGTGTCTTGCTATATTGCACTTGTGATTTCATGAAATTAAATATTTTTTGTAATTTCATTTGAATTTGACGGTAACGGGATGGTGTTCTTCAGGAATTAAAGGAATGAAGGAGAGAGAGGGGGAGTTGGAAACACGGTACTGAGATATTCTGTAGTTAAAAAGGAATAAAGGAGAGAGAGGGGGAGTTGGAAACACGGTACTGAGATATTCTGTAGTTAAAAAGGAATAAAGGAGAGAGAGGGGGAGTTGGAAACACACAGCACTGAGATATTCTGTAGTTAAAGGAATGAGTCAACCTATAAATGAACTCTGTAAGCCTCCACAATCAATGAACCAACAATATGGCCTAGGGCTTTACGTTGTCTCCCAGACTCATGGAAAGAAAGTTTGGAGCGTCAGGCAACTAGTCCATCCAGGATGCATAATAATACAATCAGCACTTAAAAGGCCAGACCAATTATGTACCAAAAAAACTCTTAAATCAGTTTTGTTTGATATTTTCAGCCTTGCGTAATATGCCGTAGGCTATGTATTGAATAATGGCACAATCATTATTTTAATGATAAGAATTTGTTCTTTAACTGACTTGCCTAGTTAAATAAAGGTTCAATAAAAAAATGTAATAGAAAACATTTAAATGCATAAGCTCTAATATGCATATGGCTGTTTTGTATTTTAATCATCACCAGCTGTCCATTTCATTGTCTGAAGACGTTCAAACAACATCCACAACGACGATGTTTTCCACATCAGTTTCAACCTGCTGTTGGAACGTCTTTCTCCAAATTGATCAATCACAGTGAGGAGAAGTGTAATAGCAGGATACTATTTCAATGATACGTTTTTTTGTGTGGTGATTAATTGTTTACATTGATGTCGGAGTGGTTAGAAGGACAATAGAGCCCTGATGGTAGTTAGAGCCCTGAGTATCAGGCCATTAGGAACTGATGGTCGTTAGAATCCTGAGTACCCGTCCATTAGGACCTGGTGGTCGTTAGAGCCCTGAATACCAGGCCATTAGGAACTGATGGTCGTTAGAGCCCTGAGCAGACCATTAGGACCCGATGGTAGTTAGAGCCTTGAGTATCAGACCATTAGGACCTGATGGTAGTTAGATCCCTGAGTACCAGACCATTAGGACCCAATGGTAGTTAGAGCCCTGAGTACCAGGCCATTCAAACCTGATGGTAATTAGAGCCCTGAGTACCAGGCCATTAGGAACTGATGGTAGTTAGAGCCCTGAGTACCAGACAATTAGGAACTGATGGTAGTTAGAGCCCTGAGTACCAGACCATTAGGACCTGGTATTCATTAGAGAGTTGGGTAGTACCAACGCGTGTCCTGAGTGCAGAAGGAGATTACCTAGTCTCAACGGTAATATATCATTTTACTGCAGTCATTACTCATGAGTGCCGGTGTGGTGATAATACAGTCACTGCAAAAATCTCTGTGTGTGAAGACTGAAAAGACTGAAAAGATTTGTCATTGGTCCCCAGGCACTCAAAAAGTTCTACAGCTGCACCATCAAGAGCATTCTGACCGGTTGCATCACCGCCTGATAAGGCAACCATCATCATCAGTAAGGCGGTCTCTCTACAGAGAGTAGTGCGTACGTCCCAGTACATAACTGGGGCCAAGCTTCCTGTCATCCAGGACCTATGTAATAGGCAGTGTCAGAGGAAGGCAGAAAAAATTGTCAGAGACTCCAGTCACCCAAGTTATAGACTGTTCTTTCTGCTACTGCACGGCAAGCAGTACCGGAGCGCCAAGTCTAGGAACAAAAGGCTCCTTAACAGCTTCTACCCCCCAAGCCATAAGACTGCTAAACAATTAATCAATCTGTACCCCCTGTATATAGTCTCCACATTGTCTCTGTACCGGTAACCCCTGTATCTAGTCTCCACATTGACTCTGTACCAGTACCCCCTGTATATAGCCTCCACATTGTCTCTGTACCAGTAACCCCTGTATCTAGTCTCCACATTGACTCTGTACCAGTACCCCCTGTATATAGCCTCCACATTGTCTCTGTACCAGTAACCCCTGTATCTAGTCTCCACATTGACTCTGTACCAGTACCCCCTGTATATAGCCTCCACATTGTCTCTGTACCAGTAACCCCTGTATCTAGTCTCCACATTGACTCTGTACCAGTACCTTCTGTATATAGCCTCCACATTGTCTCTGTACCAGTAGCCCCTGTATATAGGCTCCAAATAAAATTTGATTTGATTTGACATTGACTCTGTACCGTAACACCATGTATATAGCCTCCACATTGACTCTGTACCGTAACACCCTGTATATAGGCTCCACATTGACTCTGTACCGTAACACCCTGTATAAAGCCTCCACATTGACTCTGTACCGGTACACCCTGTATATAGCCTCCACATTGACTCTGTACCGTAATACCCTGTATATAGTCTCCACATTGACTCTGTACCGTAACACCCTGTATATAGCCTTCTCATTGACTCTGTACCGTAACACCCTATATATATAGTCTCCACATTGACTCTGTACCCCCTGTATATAGCCTCCACATTGACTCTTTACCGTAACACCCTGTATATAGCCTCCACATTGACTCTGTACCCCCTGTATATAGCCTCCACATTGACTCTTTACCGTAACACCCTGTATATAGCCTCCACATTGACTCTGTACCCCCTGTATATAGCCTCCACATTGACTCTGTACCGTAACACCCTGTATATAGCCTCCACATTAACTCTGTACCGTAACACCCTGTATATAGCCTCCACATTGACTCTGTACCCCCTGTATATAGCCTCCACATTGACTCTGTACCGTAACACCCCGCATATAGCCTCCACATTGACTCTGTACCGTAACACCCTGTATATAGCCTCCACATTGACTCTGTACCGTAACACCCTGTATATAGCCTCCACATTGACTCTGTACCGTAATACCCTGTATATAGCCTCCACATTGACTCTGTACCGTAACACCCTGTATATAGCCTCCACATTAACTCTGTACCGTAACACCCTGTATATAGCCTCCACATTGACTCTGTACCGTAACACCCTGTATATAGCCTCCACATTAACTCTGTACCGTAACACCCTGTATATAGCCTCCACATTGACTCTGTACCCCCTGTATATAGCCTCCACATTGACTCTGTACCGTAACACCCCGTATATAGCCTCCACATTGACTCTGTACCGTAACACCCTGTATATAGCCTCCACATTGACTCTGTACCGTAACACCCTGTATATAGCCTCCACATTGACTCTGTACCGTAATACCCTGTATATAGCCTCCACATTGACTCTGTACCGTAATACCCTGTATATAGCCTCCACATTGACTCTGTACCGTAACACCCTGTATATAGCCTCCACATTGACTCTGTACCGTAACACCCTGTATATAGCCTCCACATTGACTCTGTACCGTAACACCCTGTATATAGCCTCCACATTGACTCTGTACCGTAACACCCTGTATATAGCCTCCACATTGACTCTGTACCGTAATACCCTGTATATAGCCTCCACATTGACTCTGTACCGTAATACCCTGTATATAGCCTCCACATTGACTCTGTACCGTAACACCCTGTATATAGCCTCCACATTGACTCTGTACCGTAACACCCTGTATATAGCCTCCACATTGACTCTGTACCGTAACACCCCGTATATAGCCTCCACATTGACTCTGTAACGTAACACCCTGTATATAGCCTCCACATTGACTCTGTACCGTAACACCCTGTATATAGCCTCCACATTGACTCTGTACCGTAATACCCTGTATATAGCCTCCACATTGACTCTGTACCGTAATACCCTGTATATAGCCTCCACATTGACTCTGTACCGTAACACCCTGTATATAGCCTCCACATTGACTCTGTACCGTAATACCCTGTATATAGCCTCCACATTGACTCTGTACCGTAACACCCTGTATATAGCCTCCACATTGACTCTGTACCGTAACACCCTGTATATAGCCTCCACATTGACTCTGTACCATAACACCCTGTATATAGCCTCCACATTGACTCTGTACCGTAATACCCTGTATATAGCCTCCACATTGACTCTGTACCGTAACACCCTGTATATAGCCTCCACATTGACTCTGTACCGTAACACCCTGTATATAGCCTCCACATTGACTCTGTACCGTAACACCCTGTATATAGCCTCCACATTGACTCTGTACCGGTACCCCCCTGTATATAGCCTCCACATTGACTCTGTAACGGTACCCACTGTATATAGCCTCCACATTGACTCTGTACCGTAATACCCTGTATATAGCCTCCACATTGACTCTGTACCGTAACACCCTGTATATAGCCTCCACATTGACTCTGTACCGTAACACCCTGTATATAGCCTCCACATTGACTCTGTACCGTAACACCCTGTATATAGCCTCCACATTGACTCTGTACCGTAATACCCTGTATATAGCCTCCACATTGACTCTGTACCGTAACACCCTGTATATAGCCTCCACATTGACTCTGTACCGTAACACCCTGTATATAGCCTCCACATTGACTCTGTACCGTAACACCCTGTATATAGCCTCCACATTGACTCTGTACCGTAATACCCTGTATATAGCCTCCACATTGACTCTGTACCGTAACACCCTGTATATAGCCTCCTCATTGACTCTGTACCGTAACACCCTGTATATAGCCTCCACATTGACTCTGTACCGGTACCCCCTGTATATAGCCTCCACATTGACTCTGTACCGTAACACCCTGTATATAGCCTCCACATTGACTCTGTACCGGTACCCCCTGTATATAGCCTCCACATTGACTCTGTACCGGTACCCCCTGTATATAGCCTCCACATTGACTCTGTACCGTAACACCCTGTATATAGCCTCCACATTGACTCTGTACCGTAACACCCTGTATATAGCCTCCACATTGACTCTGTACCGTAATACCCTGTATATAGCCTCCACATTGACTCTGTACCGTAACACCCTGTATATAGCCTCCACATTGACTCTGTACCGTAACACCCTGTATATAGCCTCCACATTGATATTTTATTGTGTTACTTTTTTATGCTTTTCTACTTTAGTTTATTTGGTTAATATTTTCTTAAGGTCCATTTCCCTGAATTTCCTGACTGATGTGCCCAAAGTAAGCTGCCTCTTACTCCCAGAAGCCAGGATATATACAATATAGACAATATACACTGCTCAAAAAAATAAAGGGAACACTGAAATAACACATCCTAGATCTGAATGAATGAACTATTCTTATTAAATACTTTTTTCTTTACATAGTTGAATGTGCTGACAACAAAATCACACACAAATTATCAATGGAAATCAAATTTATCAACCCATGGAGGTCTGGATTTGGAGTCACACTCAAAATTAAAGTGGAAAACCACACTACAGGCTGATCCAACTTTGATGTAATGTCCTTAAAATAAGTCAAAATGAGGCTCAGTAGTGTGTGTGGCCTCCACTTGCCTGTATGACCTCCCTACAACGCCTGGGCATGCTCCTGATGAGGTGGCGGATGGTCTCCTGAGGGATCTCCTCCCAGACCTGGACTAAAGCATCTGCCAACTCCTGGACAGTCTGTGGTGCAACGTGGCGTTGGTGGATGGAGCGAGACATGATGTCCCAGATGTGCTCAATTGGATTGAGGTCTGGGGAACGGGCGGGCCAGTCCATAGCATCAATGCCTTCCTCTTGCAGGAACTGCTGACACACTCCAGCCACATGACGTCTAGCATTGTCTTGCATTAGGAGGAACCCAGGACCAACCACACCAGCATATGATCTCACAAGGGGTCTGAGGATCTCATCTCAGTACCTAATGGCAGTCAGGCTACCTCTGGCGAGCACATGGAGGGCTGTGCGGCCCCCAAAGAAATGCCACCCAACACCATGACTGACCCACCACTAAACCGGTCATGCTGGAGGATGTTGCAGGCAACAGAACATTCTCCACGGCATCTCCAGACTCTGTTAAGTCTGTCACGTGCTCAGTGTGAACCTGCTTTCATCTGTGAAGAGCACAGGGCACCAGTGGCGAATTTACCAATCTTGGTGTTCTCTGGCAAATGCCAAACGTCCTGCACGGTGTTGGGCTGTAAGCTCAACCCTCACCTGTGGACGTCGGGCCCTCATACCACCCTCATGGAGTCTGTTTCTGACCGTTTGAGCAGACACATGCACATTTGTGGCCTGCTGGAGGTCATTTTGCAGGGCTCTGGCAGTGCTCCTCCTTGCACAAATGCGGAGGTAGCGGTCCTGCTGCTGGGTTGTTGCCCTCCTACGGCCTCCTCTACGTCTCCTGATGTACTAGCCTGTCTCCTGGTAGCGCCTCCATGCTCTGGACACTACGCTGACAGACACAGCAAACCTTCTTGCCACAGCTCACATTGATGTGCCATCCTGCATGAGCTGCAGTACCTGAGCCACTTGTGTGGGTTGTAGACTCCGTCTCATGCTACCACTAGAGTGAAAGCACCGCCAGCATTCAAAAGTGTCCAAAACATCAGCCAGGAAGCATAGTAACTGAGAAGTGGTCTGTGGTCACCAGCTGCAGAACCACTCCTTTATTGGGGGTGTCTTGCTAATTGCCTATAATTTCCACCTGTTGTCTATTCCATTTGCACAACAGCATATGAAATTGATTGTCAATCGGTATAACACAATTGTTATCGCCGGTGCAAATCCAAAGAACAACCAACTGGAATTATTATATATTTTTTAGCTCTTATAATGGAAAGCTATGGGTCCTATGTAATTCCAGTTTCCAGATTGCAATTCCTATGGCTTCCACATAGATTTCAACAGTCTTTGTTCATTGTTTCAGGCTTATTTCTTCAAAAACGAGCAATAATTTGAAGTTTGAAACAAAATCATTTGAAGTTTGAAACAAAATCATTTGAAGTTTGAAATAAAATCATTTGAAGTTTTTGTAGGAAGAGTCCCGGTACAATATCAGTCTGTTTGCCACGAAGAGGACGTGCGCTTAAAATGTTTTATTTTTTATTAAACATACTTCTATTAATAAACATGTATTCTAGTTTATTTACAGTTTAGAGGATTAAATAGAAACGTAGTTTGACTTGTTTGAACAAAAGTTTAGCGGTAGCTTTTTGGACTCCCTTGTCTGCATGTTAAACGAGTTGATAACTGAAATCGATGGCGCCAACTAAACTGACTTTTTGGGATATAAAGAAGGATTTGATCTAACGAAACGACCATTCGTGTTGTAGCTGGGACCCTTTGGATTGCAAACAGAGGAAGATTTTCAAAAGTAAGTGATTTTATTTAATCTCTATTTGTGATTTTATGAAGCCTGTGTTGGTTGAAAAATATGTTAACATGAAGCGCTGTCCTCAGACAATCGCACGGTATGCTTTCGCTGTAAAGCCTATTGTAAAACAGAAAACGCAGTTTTAACAGATTAAGCAGATTAACAACAATTTAAGCTTTTATACTTTTTGTTCATAAATGTTTAATATTACGATAATATTTATTTGAAATGCGAGCCCTCCAATTTCACCAGATGTTGTTGACTGGTGTCCCGCTAGCGAGAGAAAGTCTCAGTAAAGCTCTACGTTAGTTAGTATATAAAGCTATATGTGTTTCTGAAGTCTCAGTAGAGCTCTAAGTTAGTTAGTACATAAAGCTATATGTGTTTCTGAAGTCTCAGTAGAGCTCTAAGTTAGTTAGTACATAAAGCTATATGTGTTTCTGAAGTCTCAGTCGAGCTCTAAGTTAGTAAGTATATAAAGCTATATGTGTTTCTGAAGTCTCAGTAGAGCTCTAAGTTAGTAAGTATATAAAGCTATATGTGTTTCTGAAGTCTCAGTAGAGCTCTAAGTTAGTAAGTATATAAAGCTATATGTGTTTGTGAAATCACCCTACATTATGTTCCCAATACAAACACCTCCAGTTCCCCTACTGTGCCCCCCTAGTCATGGTGTGTGTGTGTGTGTGTATGTGTGTGTGTGTGTGTGTGTGTGTGTGTGTGTGTGTGTGTCTGGGGGGACGCCGCAGCAGACACACAACGTTTGTTATTTTCTTCTGTGACTGGAGGCAACTGCTTCTCTCAGGAGATGGAGAGAGGGAGAGAGGGAGAGAGGGAGGGAGAGAAGGAGAGAGGGAGAGAGGGAGAGAGGGAGAGAGGGAGACAGGGGGGGAGGGAGGGGAGGAGGGAGGGAGGGAGGGAGGGAGGG
>NC_034189.2:7428333-7443670 GCF_002021735.2 Oncorhynchus kisutch | reverse complement strand
AACAACCACAACCACAACCACAATAACAACCACAATCACAACCACAACCAAAAACACAATCACAACCACAGCCCAACCACAACCACACATAACACCACAACCACAACCACAATAACAACCACAACCACAACCACAATAACCAACCACAACCACAACCACGAATCACAACCACCATAACAACCACAACCACAATAAACCACAATCACAATCAACCACAATAACAACCACAATAACACCACAACCACAATCACAACCACAACCAACACCACAATCACAATAACAACCACAACCACAACCCACAATCACAATCACAACCACAACCACAATCACAATAACAATCACAATCACAACCACAATCACAATCACAACCACAATCACAATAACAACCACAACCACAACCACAACAACAACCCCAACCACAATCACAATAACAACCACAACCACAACCACAATAACACCCACAACCACAATCACAACCACAACAAAACCACAATCACAACCACAACCACAATCAGAATAACAACCACAACCACAACCACAACCACAACCACAATCACAATAACAACCACAACCACAACCACAACCACAATAACAACCACAACAACAACCACAATCACAACACAATCACAACCACAATAACAACCACAACCACAACCACAATCACAACCACAATCACAACCACAACCACAATAACAACCACAATAACAACCACAATAACAACCACAACCACAATCACAACCACAATCACAACCGCAACCAAAACAACAATAACAACCACAATCACAATCACCAATAACAACCACAACACAATCACAACCACAACCACAATCACAATAACAACCACAACCACAATCACAATCACAATCACAATAACAACCACAAACACAATAACAATAACAACAAAACCACAACCAAAATCACAACCACAACCACAACCACAACCACAACCACAACAACAATCACAACCACAACCACAACAACAATCACAATAACAACCACAACCACAACCACAACCACAATAACACCCACAACCACAATCACAAATAACAACCACAACCACAATAACAACCACTAATAACAACCACAACCACGAACCACAACCACAAACCACAACCACAATCACAACCACAACCACAACCACACATAACCAACCCACAACCACAACCACAATAACAACCACAACCACAACCACAATAACAACCACAACCACAACCACAACCACAATAACAACCACAACCACAATCACAACCACAACCACAACCACACATAACAACCACAACCACAACCACAATAACAACCACAACCACAACCACAATAACAACCACAACCACAACCACAACCACAATAACAACCACAACCACAACCACAATCACAACCACAACCACAATAACAACCACAATAACAACACAATAACAACACAATAACAACCACAACCACAATAACAACCACAATAACAACCACAACCACAATCACAACCACAACCACAATCACAACCACAATCACAACCACAACCACAACAACAATAACAACCACAACCACAACCACAACCACAACCACAATCACAATAACAACCACAACAACAATCACAATAACAATAACAACCACAACCTCAACCACAACCCACAATCAAGCCACAACAACAATCACAATAACAACCACAACCACAACCACAATAACACCCACAACCACAATAACAACCACAACCACAACCACAATAACAACCACAACCACAACCACAACCACAACCACACACACATACAATCACAACCACAACCACAAACCCACAACACAACCACAAACAACACAACCACAATCACAACCAACAATCACCAACAACAACCACCAACCACAATAACACCAACCACAGCAACAACCATAACCACAATAACAATCACAACCCACATCAACAACCCACAACCACAATAACAACCACAATAACAACCACAATAACAACCACAACCACAGTCACAACCACAATCACAATAACAACCACAACAACAATCACAATAACAACCCACAACCACAACCACAATAACAACCACAACCACAACCACAATCACAACCACAACCACAAACACAACCACAACCACAACCACAACCACACATAACAACCACAACCACAAACACAATCACAACCACAATAACAACCACAATAACAACCACAACCACAATCACAACCACAATCACAATAACAACCACAACCACAATCACAATAAAGCCACAACAACAATCACAATAACAACCACAATAACAACCACAACCACAATCACAACCACAATCACAATAACAACCACAACCACAACCACAATAAACAACCACAACCACAACCACAATCACAACCACAACCACAACCACAACCACAAACACAATCACAACCACACATAACAACCCAACCACAATAACAACCACAACCACAACCACAATAACAACCACAATAACAACCACAACCACAACCACAAACACAATCACAACCACAATAACAACCACAACCACAATAACAACCACAACCACAATCACAACCACAATCACAACCACAACCACAATAACAACCACAATAACAACCACAATAACAACCACAATAACAACCACAATAACAACCACAATCACAACCACAATCACAACCACAATCACAACCACAATCACAACCACAATAACAACCACAACCACAACCACAATCACAATCACAATAACAACCACAACAACAATCACAATAACAACCACAACCACAACCACAATCACAATAAAGCCACAACAACAATCACAATAACAACCACAAATAACACCCACAACCACAATAACAACCACAACCACAACCACAATAACAACACAACCAACCACAAAACACAATCACAACCACAGCCACAACCACAACCACACATAACAACCACAACCACAACCACAATAACAACCACAACCACAACCACAATAACAACCACAACCACAACACAATCACAACCACATTAACAATAACAACCACAATAACAACCACAATCACAACCACAATAACAACCACAATAACAACCACAACCACAATCACAACCACAACCACAACCACAATCACAATAACAACCACAACCACAACCACAATCACAATCACAACCACAACCACAATCACAATAACAATCACAAATCACAACCACAATCACAATCACAACCACAATCACAATAACAACCACAACCACAACAACAACCCCAACCACAATCACAATAACAACCACAACCACAACCACAATAACACCCACAACCACAATCACAACCACAACCAAAACCACAATCACAACCACAACCACAATCAGAATAACAACCACAACCACAACCACAACCACAACCACAATCACAATAACAACCACAACCACAACCACAATAACAACCACAACAACAACCACAATCACAACACAATCACAACCACAATAACAACCACAACCACAACCACAATCACAACCACAATCACAACCACAACCACAATAACAACCACAATAACAACCACAATAACAACCACAACCACAATCACAACCACAATCACAACCGCAACCAAAACAACAATAACAACCACAATCACAATCACAATAACAACCACAACCACAATCACAACCACAACCACAATCACAATAACAACCACAACCACAATCACAATCACAATCACAATAACAACCACAAACACAATAACAATAACAACTAAAACCACAACCAAAATCACAACCACAACCACAATAACAACCACAATAACAACCACAATAACAACCACAATAACAACCACAATAACAACCACAATCACAACCACAATCACAACCACAATCACAACCACAATCACAACACAATAACAACCACAACCACAACCACAATCACAATCACAATAACAACCACAACAACAATCACAATAACAACCACAACAACAATCACAATCACAACCACAACCACAACCACAACAACAATCACAACCACAACCACAACAACAATCACAATAACAACCACAACCACAACCACAACCACAATAACACCCACAACCACAATCACAATAACAACCACAACCACAATAACAACCACAACCACAATAACAACCACAATAACAACCACAATCACAATCACAACCACAACCACAATCACAACCAAAACCACAACCACAACCACAATCACAATAACAACCACAATCACAACCACAATCACAATAACAACCACAACCACAACCACAATCACAATAACAACCACAACCACAATAACAACCACAACCACAACCACAATCACAACCACAACCACAAACACAACCACAACCACAACCACAACCACACATAACAACCACAACCACAAACACAATCACAACCACAATAACAACCACAATAACAACCACAACCACAATCACAACCACAATCACAATAACAACCACAACAACAATCACAATAACAACCACAACCACAATCACAATTAAAGCCACAACAACAATCACAATAACAACCACAATAACAACCACAACCACAATCACAACCACAATCACAATAACAACCCACAACCACAACCACAATAACAACCACAACCACAACCACAATCACAACCACAACCACAACCACAACCACAAACACAATCACAACCACACATAACAACCACAACCACAATAACACCACACCACAACCACAATAACAACCACAACCACAATAACAACCACAACCACAACCACAAACACAATCACAACACAATAACAACCACAACCACAATAACAACCACAACCACAATCACAACCACAATCACAACCACAACCACAATAACAACCACAATAACAACCACAATAACAACCACAATAACAACCACAAATAACCAACCACAATCACAACCACAATCACAACCACAATCACAACCACAATCACAACCACAATAACAACCACAACCACAACCACAATCACAATCACAATAACAACCACAACAAACAATCACAATAACAACCACAACCACAACCACAATCACAATAAAGCCACAACAACAATCACAATAACAACCACAATAACACCCACAACCACAATAACAACCACAACCACAACCACAATAACAACCACAATCACAACCACAACCAAAAACACAATCACAACCACAGCCACAACCACAAACCACACATAACAACCACAACCACAACCACAATAACAACCACAACCACAACCACAATAACAACCACAACCACAAACACAATCACAACCACATTAACAATAACAACCACAATAACAACCACAATCACAACCACAATAACAACCACAATAACAACCACAACCACAATCACAACCACAACCACAACCACAATCACAATAACAACCACAACCACAACCACAATCACAATCACAACCACAACCACAATCACAATAACAATCACAATCACAACCACAATCACAATCACAACCACAATCACAATAACAACCACAACCACAACAACAACCCCAACCACAATCACAATAACAACCACAACCACAACCACAATAACACCCACAACCACAATCACAACCACAACCAAAACCACAATCACAACCACAACCACAATCAGAATAACAACCACAACCACAACCACAACCACAATCACAATAACAACCACAACCACAACCACAACCACAATAACAACCACAACAACAACCACAATCACAACACAATCACAACCACAATAACAACCACAACCACAACCACAATCACAACCACAATCACAACCACAACCACAATAACAACCACAATAACAACCACAATAACAACCACAACCACAATCACAACCACAATCACAACCGCAACCAAAACAACAATAACAACCACAATCACAATCACAATAACAACCACAACCACAATCACAACCACAACCACAATCACAATAACAACCACAACCACAATCACAATCACAATCACAATAACAACCACAAACACAATAACAATAACAACTAAAACCACAACCAAAATCACAACCACAACCACAACCACAACCACAACCACAACAACAATCACAACCACAACCACAACAACAATCACAATAACAACCACAACCACAACCACAACCACAATAACACCCACAACCACAATCACAATAACAACCACAACCACAATAACAACCACAACCACAATAACAACCACAATAACAACCACAATCACAATCACAACCACAACCACAATCACAACCAAAACCACAACCACAACCACAATCACAATAACAACCACAATCCACAACCACAATCACAATAACAACCACAACCACAACCACAATCACAATAACAACCACAATCACAACCACAACCACAACCACAATCACAAAAACAACCACAACCACAATCACAATCACAACCACAATCACAATAACAATCACAATCACAACCACAATCACAACAACAACCACAACCACAACCACAACCACAACCACAACAACAACCACAACCACAATAACAACCACAACCACAATAACACCCACAACCAAAACCATAATCACAACCACAACCACAATCAGAATAACAACCACAACCACAACCACAATCACAACCACAATCACAATAACAACCACAACCACAATCACAATAACAACCACAACCACAACCACAATCACAATCACAACCACAACCACAATCACAATAACAACCACAACCACAATCACAACCACAATCACAACCACAATCACAATAACAACCACAACTACAACCATAATAACAATAACAACCAAAACCACAACCAAAATCACAACCACAACCACAACCACAACAACAATCACAACCACAACCACAACCACAATAACAATCACAACAACAATCACAATCACAATCACAATCACAACCGCAATCACAATCACAATCACAATAACAACCACAACAACAACCACAATCACAACCACAACCACAACCACAATCACAATCACAATAACAACCACAACCACAACCACAATCACAATCACAACCACAATAACAACCACAACCACAATAACAATCACAACCACAATAACAACCACAACCACAATAACAATCACAACCACAATCACAACCACAACCACAATAACAATCACAACATTGTGGTTGACCTGGTAGAATGGTTCCCGAAAACAATAAATAGACAGAAATATAATAGTGAATATATAGACAGATACATGTACATACTTCCTCTCTCGTCAGGTTGTTCTGGACCATGAACTGAGCCAGGTCTCCTACAATCTTAGAGCTGGGAGTCACCTAGAGAGAGACGGAGGGGGGAGAGCGGGAGGGAGGGGGGAGAGAGGGATTGAGTGGGGAGAGGAGGGGGGAGAGAGAGAGGGGGAGAGAGGGATGGAGAGGGGAGAGTTAGAGATGGAGGGGGGAGAGAGAGATGGAGGGGGAGAGAGAGATGGAGGGGGGAGAGAGAGACGGAGGGGGGAGAGAGGAGGGGAGAGAGAGGGATGGAGTGGGGAGAGGAGGGGGGAGAGAGAGAGGGGGGAGAGAGGGATGGAGAGGGGAGATTGAGATGGAGGGGGGAGAGATGGAGGGGGGGAGAGAGAGATGGAGGGGTGAGAGAGAGATGGAGGGGGAGAGAGAGATGGAGGGGAGAGAGAGATGGAGGGGGAGAGATGGAGGGGGAGAGAGAGAGGAAGGGGTGAGAGAGAGATGGAGGGGGAGAGAGATGGAGAGGGGAGAGAGAGATGGAGGGGAGAGAGATGGAGGGGGAGAGAGAGAGATGGAGGGGGAGAGAGAGAGGAAGGGGGAGAGAGAGATGGAGGGGCGAGAGAGAGATGGAGGGGGAGAGATAGTGGAGGGGGGAGATTGAGATGGAGGGGGAGAGAGAGATGGAGGGGGAGAGAGAGATGGAGGGGGAGAGAGAGAGGAAGGGGGGAGAGAGAGATGGTTAAAACATCAACACAGGGTGGTTAGAGTGTTTGGACTAGTAACCGAAAGGTTGCAATTTCAAATCCCTGAGCTGACAAGGTACCTTTTTTGTGTGTGTCTTATCAGTTCCCTATAATCCCTTCATTTTATAGTTAAAACTGTAACCACAGCAGTTCCTCTCTCCCTCTCCCTCTCTCTCTCTCTCTC
Source organism: Oncorhynchus kisutch (assembly GCF_002021735.2). NCBI lineage: Eukaryota > Metazoa > Chordata > Actinopteri > Salmoniformes > Salmonidae > Oncorhynchus > Oncorhynchus kisutch. Next base: position 7,435,673 of record NC_034189.2, on the reverse strand, counting down.
TCTCTCTCTCTCTCTCTCTCTCTGTCTCTCTCTCATCACAGCTGTCCCCAGTCCCTTTCTCTGTTTCTCTTTCCTCTTTCCCTCATTCTCTCTCTCTCTCTCTCTCTCTCTCTCTCTCTCTCTCTCTCTCTCTCTCTCTCTCTCTCTCTCTCCCTCTCTCTCTGTCTCTCTGTCTCTCTCTCTCTCCCCCTCTCTCCCTCTCCCTCTCTGTCTCTCTCTCTCTCTCTCTGTCTCTCTCTCTCTCCCCCTCTCTCCTCTCCCTCTCTGTCTCTCTGTCTCTCTCTCTCTCTGTCTCTCTCTCTGTCTCTCTGTCTCTCTGTCTCTCTCTCTCTCTCTCTCCCCCTCTCTCCCTCTCTGTCTTTCTGTCTCTCTGTCTCTCTCCCCCTCTCTCCCTCTCCCTCTCTGTCTCTGTCTCTCTCTCTCTCTCTCTCTCTCTCTCTCTCTCTAATCACAGCTGTCCCCAGTCCCTTTCTCTGTTTCTCTTTCCTCTTTCTCTCTCTCTGTCTCCTCAGTGCCACTGTGCCCTCCAGTCTAAACTACAGTGACTTATTGGACCCAAAACACCTCTTAAACAGCTCTCTCCCTTTCTCTCTCTCTCTCTCCCTCCTTCCCTCAATTCAATTTCAAGGGCTTTATTGGCATGGGAAACATATGATAACATTACCAAAGCAAGTGAAGTAGATAATAAACAAAAGTTAAATAAACAATACATATTAACAGTAAATATTATGTTCCAAAACAATAAAGACAGATGTCATATTATGTGCAAATAGTTCAAGTACAAAAGGGAAAATAAATACGCATAAATATGGGTTGTATTTACAATGGTGTTTGTTCTTCACTGGTTGCCCTTTTCTTGTGGCAACAGGTCACACATCTTGCTGCCTGGATTAACCTTCTGTTTTTGTACATGGATTTTATAGTGTTTTTCCCCCAACACCACTTTCCATCAGTTTGTATAGCAGACCCTCATGCCAAATTGAGTCGAAGGCTTTTTTTGAAATCAACAAAGCATGAGAAGACTTTGCCTTTGTTTTGGTTTGTTTTGGTTTGTTTGTCACCAAAAGCACTCACAAACTTCTACAGATGCACAATCGAGAGCATCCTGGCGGGCTGTATCACCGCCTGGTACGGCAACTGCTCCGCCCTCAACCGTAAGGCTCTCCAGAGGGTAGTGAGGTCTGCACAACGCATCACCGGGGGCAAACTACCTGCCCTCCAGGACACCTACACCACCAGATGTCACAGGAAGGCCATAAAGATCATCAAGGACATCAACCACCCGAGCCACTGCCTGTTCACCCCGCTATCATCCAGAAGGCGAGGTCAGTACAGGTGCATCAAAGCAGGGACCGAGAGACTGAAAAACAGCTTCTATCTCAAGGCCATCAGACTGTTAAACAGCCACCACTAACATTGAGTGGCTGCTGCCAACACACTGACTCAACTCCAGCCACTTTAATAATGGAAATTGATGGGAAATGATGTAAATATATCACTAGCCACTTTAAACAATGCTACCTAATATAATGTTTACATACCCTACATTATTCATCTCATATGCATACGTATATACTGTAATCTATATCATCGACTGTATCCTTATGTAATACATGTATCACTAGCCACTTTAACTATGCCACTTTGTTTACATACTCATCTCATATGTATATACTGTACTCGATATCATCTACTGTATCTTGCCTATGCTGCTCTGTACCATCACTCATTCATATATCCTTATGTACATATTCTTTATCCCCTTACACTGTGTATTGTTAGTTAGATTACTTGTTGGTTATTACTGCATTGTCGGAACTAGAAGCACAAGCATTTCGCTACACTCGCATTAACATCTGCTAACCATGTGTATGTGACAAATAAAATTTGATTTGATTTGATTTGTCAATTAGGGTGTGCAGTGTGCAGTGTGCAGGGTGAATACAGGGTGAATACGTGGTCTGTCGCACGGTAATTTGGTAAAAAGCCAATTTGACATTTGACTTGTTTTCACTGAGGAAATGTAGTCTGCTGTTAAAACGTCTTAGGGATACGTGGGAAACGTAGTTCTGTAGTTCATTCAAGGTACAAGTCTGCTGTTAAAACGTCTTAGGGATACGTGGGAAACGTAGTTTCTGTAGTTCATTCAAGGTACAAGTCTGCTGTTAAAACGTCTTAGGGATACGTGGGAAACGTAGTTTCTGTAGTTCATTCAAGGTACAAGTCTGCTGTTAAAACGTCTTAGGGATACGTGGGAAACGTAGTTCTGCAGTTCGTTGAAGGTAATTGGAGAATCCAGTGGGTTCTGGTAGTCTTTAATAGTTGATTCTAACATTTGTAATTGATCAGTAAACTTCCGACCTCATCTCTATATGTTTTTGTTGTTTGTTATTTGTTATAGAGCCCAAAAGATTGGAGAAGTGGTTTATCTATACATCTCCGTTTTGGATAGATAACTCTGATAGGGGTGTCACTTACCTCAACCCAGAGTCTCTCAGAGCATTCAAAGTGGTATGCTCTCTCTCCCCCCCCCCCCTCTCTCTCTCTCTCTCTCTCCTCACCTCTTTCCTCACCTCTCTCTTGCTCTCTCTGTTCTTTGTTATAGAGAAGAAGTGGTTTATCTATACATCTCCGTTTTGGATAGATAGCTCTCCATGTTGTTGTTTGTTATTTGTTATAGAGACAAAAATATTGAAGAAGTGGTTTATCTATACATCTCCGTTTTGGATAGATAGCTCTCCATGTTGTTGTTTGTTATTTGTTATAGAGCCAAAAAGATTGAAGAAGTGGTTTATCTATACATCTCCGTTTTGGATAGATAGCTCTCCATGTTGTTGTTTGTTATTTGTTATAGAGCCAAAAAGATTGAAGAAGTGGTTTATCTATACATCTCCGTTTTGGATAGATAGCTCTCCATGTTGTTGTTTGTTATTTGTTATAGAGCCAAAAAGATTGAAGAAGTGGTTTATCTATACATCTCCGTTTGGATAGATAGCTCTCCATGTTGTTGTTTGTTATTTGTTATAGAGCCAAAAAGATTGAAGAAGTGGTTTATCTATACATCTCCGTTTTGGATAGATAGCTCTCCATGTTGTTGTTTGTTATTTGTTATAGAGCCAAAAAGATTGAAGAAGTGGTTTATCCACACATCTCCGTTTTGGATAGATAATTATTTGTGTTGTTGTTTGTTTAGTGTTTTCCAATTTTCCAAGAAGTAGTTAACCACATAGGGCTCTGGTTAACAGTAGTGCACTATATAGGAATTAGGATGCCAATCAGGACCCACAACTTGTCTCTCTCTGTGTTTAACCTGCCAAGACCTACACTCTCATAATGGGAAAGCTAGAGAGAGGAGAGACAGGAACCAGACAGCTGGCCTCCACATTGGCTATGAAGAGCTATAATATAACACAAGAAAGCAGAGAGACAGACAGACAGACAGACAGATGAAGAATGAAAAAACCCTAAGAAAGAAATTGAGAAACCTAATCAACCAAAGACAGAGACCCAGAAAACCTGAGTCTACGCCTTCACTATGGTGAATCACTAAAACAATACAGAAATACACTACGGAAAAAGAAGGAACAGCATGTCAGAAATCAGCTCAATGTCATTGAAGAATCCATAGACTCTAAGGGTAAAGTATAGGGAATAGGGTGCCATTTGGGAGGGTCTCCAGGTACTCTTAGGGTTCTATCTATTTTTCTGTCTGTGACTGCTGATAGAGAGAGAGAGTGACTGAGGGAGAGATGAAAAGAGAGCGAGCAGAGAGAGAGAGAGAGGAGAGAGAGTGACTGAGGGAGAGAGAGGAGAGAGAGAGAGCAGAGGGAGAGAGAGGAGAGAGAGAGAGCAGAGGGAGAGAGAGGAGAGAGAGAGAGAGCGAGCAGAGGGAGAGAGAGGAGAGAGAGAGAGGGAGAGAGAGGAGAGAGAGAGAAAGAGCGAGCAGAAGGAGAGAGAGGAAGAGAGTGGATTTAGTATTAATCTGTGATCGTTTTGGTTCAGGGAGCAACAAGGTAACACCAAACGCTGAGGAAGCATTCATTGAGGATGTGTTTGTGTTGTCAGAGAAGAGAGGAAATGAGAGAGGGAGGAGATAGAGGGGAGATGAGGGGAAGGGAGGGAGATGAAGAGAGGGGAGATGAGGAGAGGAGAGGAGAGGAGAGGAGAGGAGAGGAGTGGAGTGGAGAAAGGAGAGGAGAGGAGAGGAGAGGAGAGGAGAGGAGAGGAGAGGAGAGGAGAGGAGAGGAGAGGAGAGGAGAGGAGAGGAGAGGAGAGGAGAGGAGAGGAGAGGAGAGGAGAGGAGAGGAGAGGAGAGGAGAGGAGAGAAAGAGGAGAGGAGAGGAGAGGAGAGAGGGGAGAAAGGAGAGGAGAAGAGAAGAGAGAAGAGGAGAGGAGAGGAGAGGAGGGGAATGAGGAGAGGAGAGGGGGAGAAAGAAGAGGAGAGAAGAGAAGAGAGAAAGGAGAGGAGAGAAGAGAAGAGAGAAAGGAGAGGAGAGAAGAGAAGAGAAGAGAGAAAGGAGAGGAGAGAAGAGGAGAGGGGGAGAAAGAAGAGGAGAGAAGAGAAGAGAGAAAGAGAGGAGAGAAGAGAAGAGAGAAAGGAGAGGAGAGAAGAGAGAGAGAAGGAGAGGAGAGAAGAGAGAAAGGAGAGGAGAGAAGAGAAGAGAGAAAGGAGAGGAGAGAAGAGAAGAGAGAAAGGAGAGGAGAGAAGAGAAGAGAGAAGAGGAGAGGAGAGAAGAGGAGAGAGGGAGGAGGTGATGATGATGAGAGAACCTTTCTGTCCAAAAATGAAAAGTGAATCCTTTTGTCACATAAAACTACGGCTCTACTTTCCGCCGTAAACTTCAGTTAGTGCTAAATACGGCTGATATAATCCTAACTAGAACCCAACCCTGTCTCCTGACCCCTCCTCTTTCAGCCTACAGTATCTATGCTGCCATAGTTTATGTGTCGAGGGGCTAGGGGTCAGTCTGTTATATCTGGTGTAACTCTCCTGTCTTTTTCCAGTGTCCTGTGTGAATTTAAGCTCCCTCTAATTCTGTCTATCCCCTCCGGAGGAACCTGAGCCCTAGGACCATGCCTCAGGACAACCTAGCCTGATGTCTCCTTGCTGTCCCCAGTCCATGTGCCGTGCTGCTGCTTCCAGTTTCAACTGTTCTGCCTGCTGCTATGGAATCCTGACCTGTTCAACGGCCGTGCTACCTGTCCCAGACCTGCTGTTTTCAACTCTCTCGCTCTCTACTGCACCTGCTGTCTCAAACTCCTGAATGATCGGCTATGAATAGCCAACTGATATTTATTCCTGAGTGCTGACCTGTTGCAGCCTCTACAACCACTGTGATTATTATTATTTGACCCGCTGGTCATCTATGAATGTTTGAACATCTTGGCCATGTTCTGTTATAATCTCCACCCGGCACAGCCAGAAGAGGACTGACCACCCCTCAGAGCCTGGTTCCTCTCTAGATTTCTTCCTAGGTTCCTGCCTTTTAGGGAGTTTTTCCTAGCCACTGTGCTTCTACACCTGCATTGCTTGCTGTTTGGGGTTTTAGCACTTTGATAAATCGCTGATGTAAAAAGGGCTTTATAAATACATTTGATTGACGAGAGGGAGGAGAGAAGGCATGATGAGAGGGAGGAGAGAAGGCACGATGAGAGGGAGGAGAGAAGGCACGATGAGAGGAGGAGACAGGGCACGATGAGAGGGAGGAGAGAGGGCACGATGAGATGGACGAAAGAAGGCACGATGAGAGGGAGGAGAGAAGGCATGATGAGAGGGAGGAGAGAAGGCACGATGAGAGGGAAGAGAGAAGGCATGATGAGAGGGAGGAGAGAAGGCACGATGAGAGGGAGGAGAGAAGGTATGATGAGAGGGAGGAGAGAAGGGCATGATGAGAGGGAGGAGAGAAGGCACGATGAGAGGGACGAGAGAAGGCACGATGAGAGGGAGGAGAGAAGGCACGATGAGAGGGAGGAGGCAGGGTATGATGAGAGGGAGGAGAGAAGGCACGATGAGAGGGAGGAGACAGGGCATGATGAGAGGGAGGAGAGAAGGCACGATGAGAGGGAGGAGAGAAGGCACGATGAGAGGGAGGAGGCAGGGTATGATGAGAGGGAGGAGAGAAGGCTCGATGAGAGGGAGGAGAGAAGGCACGATGAGAGGGAGGAGACAGGCATGATGAGAGGGAGGAGACAGGGCACGATGAGAGGGAGGAGAGAAGGCACAATGAGAGGGAGGAGACAGGGCACGATGAGAGGGAGGAGAGAAGGCACGATGAGAGGGAGGAGACAGGGCACGATGAGAGGGAGGAGACAGGGCACGATGAGAAGGAGGAGACAGGGCACGATGAGAAGGAGGAGAGAAGGCACGATGAGAGGGAGGAGAGAAGGCACGATGAGTGGGACGAGAGAAGGCACGATGAGAGGGAGGAGACAGGGCACGATGAGAGGGACGAGAGAAGGCATGATGAGAGGGAGGAGACAGGGCATGATGAGAGGGAGGAGAGAAGGCATGATGAGAGGGAGGAGAGAAGGCACGATGAGAGGGAGGAGAGAAGGCATGATGAGAGGGAGGAGAGAAGGCATGATGAGAAGGAGAGGAGGCACCCGATGAGAGGGAGGAGACAGGCATGATGAGGGAGGAGAAAGGCACGATGAGAGGGAGGAGAGAAGGCATGATGAGAGGGAGGAGACAGGGCTCGATGAGAGGGAGGAGAGAGGGCATGATGAGAGGAAGGAGAGAAGGCACGATGATAGGGTTGGAGACAGGGCACGATGAGAGGGACGAGAGAAGGCACGATGAGAGGGAGGAGAGAAGGCACGATGAGAGGGAGGAGACAGGGTATGATGAGAGGGAGGAGAGAAGGCACGATGAGAGGGAGGAGACAGGGCACGATGAAAGGGAGGAGAGAAGGCACGATGAGAGGGAGGAGACAGGTATGATGAGAGGGAGGAGGCAGGGTATGATGAGAGGGAGGAGAGAAGGCACCCGATGAGAGGAGGAGAACAGGCATGATGAGAGGGAGGAGAGAAGGCACGATGAGAGGGAGGAGGCAGGGTATGATGAGAGGGAGGAGAGAAGGCTCGATGAGAGGGAGGAGAGAAGGCACGATGAGAGGGAGGAGACAGGGCATGATGAGAGGGAGGAGACAGGGCACGATGAGAGGGAGGAGAAGGCACGATGAGAGGGAGGAGACAGGGCACGATGAGAGGGAGGAGACAAGGCACGATGAGAGGGAGGAGACAGGGCACGAAAAGAGGGAGGAGACAGGGCACGATGAGAAGGAGGAGACAGGGCACGATGAGAGGGAGGAGAGAAGGCACGATGAGAGGGAGGAGGCAGG
>NC_034189.2:7422391-7428233 GCF_002021735.2 Oncorhynchus kisutch | reverse complement strand
CCTCCCATTCTGCCTCCCCTCTCCTCCCTCTCCCCTTCACCCTCTCCTCCTCTCCCCTTCTGCCTCCCCTCTCCTCCCTCTCCCGTCCTGCCTCTCCTTTCCTCCATCTCCCCCTTCTGCCTCCCCTCTCCTCCCTCTCCCCTTCTGCCTCTCCTCTCCTCCCTCTCCCCTTCTACCTCCGCTCTCCTCCCTCTCCCCTTCTACCTCCCCTCTCCTCCCTCTCCCCTTCACCCTCTCCTCCCTCTCCCCTTCACCCTCTCCTTCCTCTCCCCTTCACCCTCTCCTCCCTCCTACCTTCTGGGCTCCCGAGTGGTGCAGGTCTATGGCACTGCATCTCAGTGATCAGTCATCTCAGAGGCGTCATTACAGACCGTGGTTCGATTCTAGGCTGTTTCACACCAGGCTGTGACTGGGAGTCCCATAGGGCGACGCACAATTGGCCCAGTGTCGACCGGGTTTGGCCGGGGGGGGTAGGCCATCATCGTAAATAAGAATTTGTTTTAAACTGACTTTAAATGGTTAAATACCGGTTAAACACCCGTACCCTCTTCACCCTCTCAACAAGAAGTCATTTCCCCAGAAAGACTGGCTGGAGGAATTATAACACAGTATCAACATGCTGCTGCACAGCGTACGAGGTGAAAACCAGGACGACTGAACGAACCAACAAAACAAAATAATTAATGAATAAATATAATAATAGCATGAATAAACGAAAGAAAACTAACTGATAAATTAATGAATGAATGTGGTTTTCAATGACTGATAGACAGGCAGACTGCATAATGAGCTGATAGACAGGCAGACTGCATAATGAGCTGATAGACAGGTAGACTGCATAATGAGCTGATAGACAGGTAGACTGCATAATGAGCTGATAGACAGGCAGACTGCATAATGAGCTGATAGACAGGCAGACTGCATAATGAGCTGATAGACAGGTAGACTGCATAATGAGCTGATAGACAGGCAGACTGCAGTAGGACCCAGCTGATAGACAGGCAGACTGCATAATGAGCTGATAGACAGGCAGACTGCATAATGAGCTGAGCTGATTGACAGGCACACTGCATAATGAGCTGATAGACAGGAAGACTGCATAATGAGCTGATAGACAGGCAGACTGCATAATGAGCTGATAGACAGGCAGACTGCATAATGAGCTGATAGACAGGCAGACTGCATAATGAGCTGATAGACAGGCAGACTGCATAATGAGCTGATAGACAGGCAGACTGCAGTAGGACCCAGCTGATAGACAGGCAGACTGCAGTAGGAACCAGCTGATTGACAGGCAGACTGCAGTAGGACCCATCTGATAGACAGGCAGACTGCAGTAGGACCCAGCTGATAGACAGGCAGACTGCAGTAGGACCTAGCTGATAGACAGGCAGACTGCAGTAGGAACCAGCTGATAGACAGGCAGACTGCAGTAGGACCCATCTGATAGACAGGCAGACTGCAGTAGGACCCAGCTGATAGACAGGCAGACTGCAGTAGGAACCAGCGGATAGACAGGCAGACTGCATAATGAGCTGATAGACAGGCAGACTGCAGTAGGAACCAGCTGATAGACAGGCAGACTGCATAATGAGCTGATAGACAGGCAGACTGCATAATGAGCTGATAGACAGGCAGACTGCAGTAGGAACCAGCTGATAGACAGGCAGACTGCATAATGAGCTGATAGACAGGCAGACTGCAGTAGGACCCAGCTGATAGACAGGCAGACTGCAGTAGGACCCAGCTGATAGACAGGCAGACTGCAGTAGGACCCAGCTGATAGACAGGCAGACTGCAGTAGGAACCAGCTGATAGACAGGCAGACTGCATAATGAGCTGATAGACAGGCAGACTGCAGTAGGAACCAGCTGATAGACAGGCAGACTGCATAATGAGCTGATAGACAGGCAGACTGCAGTGGTACCCAGCTGATAGACAGGCAGACTGCAGTAGGACCCAGCTGATAGACAGGCAGACTGCAGTAGGACCCAGCTGATAGACAGGCAGACTGCAGTAGGACCCAGCTGATAGACAGGCAGACTGCAGTAGGAACCAGCTGATAGACAGGCAGACTGCAGTAGGAACCAGCTGATAGACAGGCAGACTGCAGTAGGAACGAGCTGATAGACAGGCAGACTGCAGTAGGAACCAGCTGATAGACAGGAAGACTGCATAATGAGCTGATAGACAGGCAGACTGCAGTAGGACCCAGCTGATAGACAGGCAGACTGCAGTAGGAACCAGCTGATAGACAGGAAGACTGCATAATGAGCTGATAGACAGGCAGACTGCAGTAGGACCCAGCTGATAGACAGGCAGACTGCAGTAGGAACCAGCTGATAGACAGGCAGACTGCAGTAGGAACCAGCTGATAGACAGGCAGACTGCAGTAGGACCTAGCTGATAGACAGGCAGACTGCAGTAAGAACCAGCTGATAGACAGGCAGACTGCAGTAGGACCTAGCTGATAGACAGGCAGACTGCAGTAGGACCCAGCTGATAGACAGCTGATAGGCAGACTAAGGTTGTAGCTGTTGTTGATGGTTGCATCTGTTGGTGATGCGATTTGGATTTCAATCGATCAATCGGTTAGTCAGTCGGTATCGTCATCTTAGCTATTGATCAATCGGACTAATCGAGTGGACGGGTTCAATACATCAACAGACATTTTAGAATGGACTCTGATTAGTATATAGAGGCAGTCTCCATACTGATTGACAGGGCCGTGGGCCAATCACATACCAGTGTCGAGTTTGGTTCCTTTGGTGCAGGCCACCATGGCTCCCATGCTGGGCTGTGACGTCATCCCTGCCATGGAGTCCACCTTCGACAACATATTAATAGTTAGTGTGTGTGTGCGTGTGCGCGTGCTGGCGTGTATGTGCGTGCGTGTGCGTGCATGCCTGTGCATGCGCGTGTGTATGTGCGTGCGTGTGTGTGTGCGTGCACGTGTGCGTGCACGTGTGCGTGCGTGCGTGTGTGCGGGCGTGTGCACGTGTGCGTGCATGTGTGTGTGTGTGTGTGTGCGTGCGTGTTTCTGTGTGTGTGTGCGTGTGTGTGTGCGTGCATGCGTGCGTGTGCGTGTGTGTGTGCGTGCATGCGTGCGTGTCTGTGTGTGTCTGCGTGCGTGCATGCGTGCGTGTGTGTGTGTGTGTGTGTGCGTGTGTGTGTGTGTGTGCGTGTGTGTGTGTGCGTGCGTGTGTGTGTGTGCGTGTGTTACCCACCGCGACATCCACTACGTCGGCCCCGGCCTCAGCGCAGGCCAGCATAGCGGCTACTCCAGCCCCTGCTGTGTCGTGTGTGTGGACGTGGATGGGAACGTCAGGATAACGATCACGCAGGGCACTGATCAGGATACGGCTGGACTCCGGCTTCAACAGACCAGCCATGTCCTGAAGAGGACAGATGGAGGGATGAAGAGGTAGAGAGAGAGAAAGAGAAGGAGAAGAGTAGAGAGGGATGAAGAGGTAGAGAGAGAGAAAGAGAAAAGTAGAGAGGGATGAAAAGGTAGAGAGAGAGAAAGAGAAGTAGAGAGGGATGAAGAGGTAGAGAGAGAGAAAGAGAAGGAGAGAAGTAGATGAATAGAGAGTTAGATTGAAGGACAGTGGTCGTTTCTCTGTTAGAGCTGTTTCTGCTATGTCTAGTAACTGTCTAGTAACTGTCAGGTAACTGTCAGGTAACTGTCTAGTAACTGTCAGGTAACTGTCAGGTAACTGTCAGGTAACTGTCTAGTAACTGTCTAGTAACTGTCAGGTAACTGTCAGGTAACTGTCTAGTAACTGTCAGGTAACTGTCAGGTAACTGTCTAGTAACTGTCAGGTAACTGTCAGGTAACTGTCTAGTAACTGTCTAGTAACTGTCTAGTAACTGTCAGGTAACTGTCTAGTAACTGTCTAGTAACTGTCTAGTAACTGTCAGGTAACTGTCAGGTAACTGTCTAGTAACTGTCAGGTAACTGTCTAGTAACTGTCAGGTAACTGTCTAGTAACTGTCAGGTAACTGTCAGGTAACTGTCTAGTAACTGTCAGGTAACTGTCTGGTAACTGTCTAGTAACTGTCTGGTAACTGTCTGGTAACTGTCTGGTAATTGTCAAGTAGCTGACTGAAAAACTGTCTGATTTGAAATCAAGGTAAGGGCAGTCAGATCTGGGGAGAACCAAGGGCTATATCTGTTCCTGGTGGTACATTTCTTGAATGGGGCATGCTTATTTCAGATGGTGAGAAAGGCATTTAAAAATAATAACCAGGCATCCTCTACTGACAGGATGAGATCAATATCCTTCCAGGATACCCCGGCCAGGTTGATTAGAAAGGCCTGCTCGCTGAAGTGTTTCAGGGAGCTTTTGACAGTGATGAGTGGAGGTCGTTTGACCGCTGACCCATTACAGATGCAGGCAGTGAGGCAGTGATTGCTGAGATCTTGGTTGAAAACAGCAGAGGTGTATTTAGAGGGCAAGTTGGTTAGGATGATATCTATGAGGGTGCCCGTGTTTACGGCTTTGGGGTGGTACCTGGTAGGTTCATTGATAATTTGTGTGAGATTGATGGCATCAAGCTTAGATTGTAGGATGGCTGGGGTGAAGCTTAGATTGTAGGATGGCTGGGGTGTTAAGCATGTTCCAGTTTAGGTCGCCTAGCAGCACGAGCTCTGAAGATAGATGGGGGGCAATCAGTTCACATATGGTGTCCAGAGCACAGCTGGGGGCAGAGGGTGGTCTATAGCAGGCGGCAACCATGAGAGACTTGTTTTTAGAGAGGTGGATTTTTAAAAGTAGAAGTTCAAATTGTTTGGGTACAGACCTGGATAGTAGGACAGAACTCTGCAGGCTATCTTTACAGTAGATTCCAAACCGCCCCCTTTCTATCTTGTCTGAAAATGTTGTAGTTAGGGATGGAGATTTCAGAATTGTTGGTGGTCTTCCTAAGCCAGGATTCAGACACGGCTAGAACATCCGGGTTGGCAGAGTGTGCTAAAGCAGTGAATAAAACAAACTAATGGAGGAGGCTTCTGATGTTAACATACATGAAACCAAGGCTATTGCGGTTACAGAAGTCGTCAAAAGAGAGCGCCTGGGGAATAGGAGTGGAGCTAGGCACTGCAGGGCCTGGATTCACCTCTACATCGCCAGAGGATCAGAGGAGGAGTAGGATAAGGGTACGGCTAAAAGCTATGAGAATTGGTAGTCTAGTACGTCCGGAACAGAGAGTAAAAGGAGGTTTCTGGGGGCGATAAATAGCTTCAAGGTCAAATGTACAGACAAAGGTATGGTAGGATATGAATACAGTGGAGGTAAACCTAGGTATTGAGTGATAAAGAGAGAGATATTATCTCTAGAAACATCATTGAAACCAGGTGATGTCATTGCATGTGTGGGTGGTGGAACTAATAGGTTGGATAAGGTATAGTGAGCAGGACTAGAGGCTCTACCGTGAAGTAAGCCAATAAACACTAACCAGAACAGCAATGGACAAGACATATTGACATTAAGGAGAGGCATGCTTAGTTGAGTGATCAAAAGGGTCCAGTGAGTAGAGAGGTTGGTTGGGGGTCACGGCGATTTAGACAGCTAGCCAGGCCATCGGTAGCAAACTAGCATAGGATGGAGGTCTGTTTTTAGCCACCTCGTGCATTTCCGTCGGTAATTAGTGGGGTTCCGTATGGTAGAAGGGATCAATCCAATTGGCAAAATAGATATAGATATAGTGACCCAAGAAAAATTGTCCGATAGACCTATTCAGATAGCAGTCGATAAGACAGCTAACGGTTAGCGGACCGCAGATGGGCGTTCAGATAACGTCGCAACGGAGTGGCCAGTTGGATAACTCCCTCTGGCAGATA